>NC_053159.1:5772500-5802500 GCF_016835505.1 Polypterus senegalus | reverse complement strand
GTATTTGTTAGGTTTTTTGATTGATTGATTGATTGATTGGCTGTATTATCTGTCCTGTGAGTCTGCTGTTTTTTGACCCATAAAAACGACGACTTTTGAAAACACGCTCTAGAGTCGGATACTTTCATAAATGCGTTGTGCTGTAGACGAGCAAAATTGGAATTTTACAAAAACAATACTGTAGGCACAGTCCAGGTGAGGTGGGTGCTGCGCATTGGTGGTGGTTGAAATAGCTTCTCACTCACTATGTAAAGCGCTTTGAGTAGTGAGCAATGCGCTATATAAATTAAACAATTCTTATTATTATGACACGAGTTTTTTGTAGGAGCCATTAGGCTTTGTGAAGGTTTTCATGTTCAGTCATCAGGTAGGACCTCCACCCCCTGGTGTACCACATCCTTCCGGTGGTCACGGGATTAATAACAAGGGGCAGAGCCAAAAGCCCTCACTGGACGACATCTTGGGAACAGAAGAGGACACTGTTAGCGCTAGTGCCCCCTCTCGAGCTGGTGTGGCAGTACATACATCAGAAGAGCCCAGAGAGCAAGCCACTGACATGTATGCATGACAATAGTCATTTCAGCCTTTGAGGACAAAACTTTAAAGAATATTGAACAATCTTTAAAAAAAATGATTGCATTTGAAGCTGGATTTCTTAAACAGATCCACTTTTGTGTGAGCCTCAATATATACTGTATGTTTAAGTGTGTGGAATACAGGAATGTACAGTGTGAAGAGACACAAAGGGCCATTGAGGAGAGGGGCTGAGTCTGAACTGTGGGCATCTTTTGTTGGAGGAGCTTCCTTCTTCTCTAATGTCATGCTGTTCCTTTTCCTGAATAATACAGACACTTAAAAAGGAAGATAATGAATATCAGCCTTTGTATCTCCTTTTCTGTTTATAGAATTATTCATATAAGGCTAAAAATATACAAATTGTCTAGGGGTCTAAACATGTGACGTGTTAAATAAGCAAATCGTCTTGTCGCTTTGATGGTCTGAACCACAGCTGTAAATGCAGGGTCAGCAACATGCTTGAAGAATCCAGAAGTTTGAGACAAGGAGCAAAAGCAAAGGGCAACACTTGCATGGGCAAGAAGTTACAATACTTCTGAGAATTTATGTCATGATGATAAACCATGCTTAAAACCAGTACGTTCTAACAAATTCTTGAAATGATCTATACCAGAAATAAATTCAAATGTTACGTATGAAAAGCTTTTATATTGTGTAAAGCACTTTGAGCCACATTCCTTGTATGCAAATGTGCTATAGAAATAAAAATGTTGTTGAAACTCAGAGCAAACAGAGCAGAGGCAGGTAGAGTGAATGCTGGTGTGCCAGAGAAACATGACACTAGAGAAAAAAACTGTTCAGAATAATAAAGGGAAAATAAGAATTTTTGATAAGGCAGAGGATTTGAAGGTGGGAGTGAAGTCAGCAGGCCTAACTAGGAAAACGAAGAATAAGTCATTCAAGACAAAATGCTCTTTGATTGTGAGCTAATCGGAGTAGTTGGATCTTGGCAGGCCTTCACCAATACTTCTGCCAATTTGATGATTTACTACACCACAAGCTGCAGATGGTTTGCTCAAAAGAGGGAGATCTAAATCAGCGGTTTAGGGGTTCTTGTTGATACCATATTTTAATCGACTAACCTTCGCACAGAAGCAATTAAAAATTCAAATAAAAAGATAACTGTTTATAAGTCAAAGGGGCATTATGCTTACACTACGTAAAGATCAGGGGCTCTGAAGTTTAACATTCATTCGTTTCATAGTAGATCTGCCCCTCAGCATTGTGCAACATTGAACTGAGCTGACTTGAATCACAAGTGGAAGGTTGTTAGTCTCACCATTTATATTACGGAGGACAACTTGCTAATGGAAAAAAGAACGAGGGAGTAGAAAGGCGGCTGCTTCTCTGGACTGAGAGGTTCAGTTGATGTGATTAGGGTGTGCCAGGAATGACCTATTAGAAGACACATAATATAATGATGATGATTCCATTTAGATAGCACTTTTCTAAGTGCTTTGCACAGAGAGTGGAGAACCACTTCAACCATCAGCATCCATATGGATTATGTGACAGCAGCCATTCTTGCACCAGTGCAGGTGATAGGCTTGTGCTCTGGGAATACCTGGGGGGACACTTGGAGGGCTCATATCTCTCATATCTCTCAACTAGACATATCTGGGAATTCCCCTGGAGAAGAGAAAAAGGATGTTTCTGAGGCTTGCGTGGCCTGCTCAGTCCAGATGACAAGTTACCGTTGTGACTCCTAATAATGATAATAACAATGCATTTTATTTATATATCAGGATAAGCAGACAGAAGGTAAATTCAAATCTGAAATAAAGCCAAAATGAGATGCCTTACAAGCTATCTTTAAATTAAGAGTCGTTAATCATGCAGAAGCCCTAGATATGTGTGAAAGTATAAGACATCACAAACTGCTGTAGAGTGAAATACAAAAAGTAAAAGGGTTGACTTCTACTCGACACTGACTTGTACTCTAATGATGGGTGGTACTTCTACTCTTATCAACTATTATAGTTAATTTTTTCCTGGCACCAGCTAAAATGAAGCTTTCTACAATTCATTAGGGTGCTTTGAACTGTCTGTCTAAACTATATACTGATTTATTTTTTTTTATTTTTTTTTTTTAATCTTTGCTCAAATATTTTTTTTGTTCCAGCAAAATATGCGGTTTGTCGTCATCTTTCGGGATTCTGTGCTGTATGAGTTATTTTTGACCCATGAGAGTCGCAATTAGAAACACAGTTGAGGTCGAGTGACCTGACATTTTGGCTACTTGTTTTGTTTCAGATGCATCAAGCCAAACGATAAGAAGGCAACTCATATCTTTACAGACTCACTGGTCTGCCATCAGGTGCGCTACCTGGGGCTGATGGAAAACGTGAGGGTGAGGAGGGCAGGCTATGCCTTCAGACAGACTTATGAGCCTTGCCTGGAACGCTACAAGATGCTGTGCAAGCAAACTTGGCCCCATTGGAGAGGACCTGCCAGGTAAGAACAAAAAAAAAAACCCTTCAGGTAGCAGAGACGGTCATCTTATCACAAGAGGTAAATCATCCCTCCATCTTCTCAACATACTGTAGATTTTTGGGAAGCTTAGTAATGTTGGTGCTACTCATCCTCAGTCTGTGTCAATGTAACATGCAGTGGGCTGTTTCCCCAACCAGAGTTGATTTCTGTGTTGCACCCGTACTGCCAGGATGAGGACCCATTCCTCCAAGATTCTGAAAAAGAAAGAATTTGTTAAACATTTGAATGTTTGCAATACAGAGTTCTAAGTGTAGGATTCTCGTTTCCAAAATCGAGTTACATCTCGTGTTCGGCTTTTTCAGTGGACATCATCTCAGTTTGTTATATATTTGCATTACTTATATATGAAATGCCATTCCACTCGTCATGATGTCTAGTTAAGAAAGACATCAAGCTTTTTTTGGGTGTACCACCATATTTGGCCCTCTAGACCCAAAATTCTCTCATTTAGGCTATTTTTGGACCATATTTTGTGCAGGAAATTGCTCTATGATAAAGAGTAAATCAATTTGTGTTTTGGGGGAAAAACTGATCAGAAGGACTTGAAGTTGTGTAGGCCTTATCAGCCAACCCCAACAGGGGTTTGAGGAGATCAAACTTGCTCCTTTTCACAAAACTTCAAAACCTGGGGATCGTTAATGTAGGCACATGGAGTGTCATGTTATGTGCTATTTTCAAAGTTGCTGGTCACAATATGTTAACATTTGTCATATTTGATTCTTTATTGGTGGTCCTAGCCTTCTAAGAGCCCCTTTAATAAGTTTAAAAATGACAGATTTTTAAATGTAAGCCAGTGAGGTATAATTTCAGACTATTTCAAAGTCAGTGATAATGAATATGATGTTAGTTTACTAGCCCTCTATGGACCTCCATCAAAGGGTGACAAATGAGATTTCTCCTACAATTGAGAATATTTAAGCACTTGCAGTGAAGTACACATTTTAATATTTCAAATATTTTATTTAACTCTTCTTGTTTATTTTGAACCCCTACCTCATGGAGTAAACCATTACATTTCTTATGAACACCCTGAATTAGTGCGTTTTTTGCTAATTCAGACTTTTATTTCTAGACTATTTATCTACTTTGATTTGAGTTTGTAGAGCTTCTTTCACAGTGCGCCCCTCCAAAGGATGCTTTATAGTTGTAGTAAAATTCTTTTCATACTTGTACATTTGACGCTATGCAGATGAAGCTAATTAGTTAATTCATTCTTGTTCTGACACTGACCTGGGCCTAGATGGCTGCCACCTGTCGTCCTATCTAAAGGGCTTCTTCCATGGGATGTGCTATGTCACTAATAAAGATGTGAAGTTCACTACAAATGTATGGCAGCACAAGCAAGGCACACTATATGCCCAGTGGTTTGTGGAGACCTGACCATCACACTTACTGTATATAAGCTTGTTGGACATCTCATTCCAAGACCAAAAATGGAGAGGACCTCTGACTTTGTGGCTACACTGGCCTCCCCCCTTCTAGGAAGGCATCCCAGTAGATTTTGGAGCGTGTCTACAGGAACTAAGGCACAGCCATGCTGGAACAGTTGTTGCCACAAAGTTGGAAGTGCTCAGTTGTCTGCTATGTTTTGGTATGTTATAGCATTACGAGTTTATATTTCCCTGGAACCAAAGAGGGTCAACCCTAACATTATCCCTCCTCCACCAACCTTTACAGTAGGCACTATGCAGTCTGGAATGTAGCAGTTCTCCTGGCATCTGCCAAACTCTGATTAATCCATTAAGCTACCAGACGTGTCCCATGGGGCATGTTTCCACTGTTCCAGAGGCCAATGGAGGTGTGCTTTACGCCACTTCAGCTGACGCTTGCCACTGCATGTAGTGGTCTTAGACTTGTGTGCAGCTGCTCAGCCATTTCATGAAGCTCCCAATGCACAGTGTTTGTGCTGATGTTGCTTTCGCAGGCAGTTGTGGGTGATGCCACAGAGGAGAGGAGACTTTGTACATGTGATGTA
This sequence comes from Polypterus senegalus, assembly GCF_016835505.1. Classification (NCBI taxonomy): domain Eukaryota; kingdom Metazoa; phylum Chordata; class Cladistia; order Polypteriformes; family Polypteridae; genus Polypterus; species Polypterus senegalus. The sequence continues at coordinate 5,797,456 of NC_053159.1, read as the reverse complement.
CGTCAGTGCCTAACGGGCCTGCTCTATGAGTTTGTGTGGTCTACCACTTCACAGTAATAACACTTACGGTTGACTGAAGCAGAACTAGCAGAGCAGAAGTTTCATGTGCTGACTTAAGGTGACATCTGATGAAAGTGCCATTTTTAAAGTCACCAAGCTCTTCAACCCTTTTTACTGCCAATGGAGATTGCATGGCTATGTGTTTGAGTTGACGCTCCCGTTAACGATGAAACCCCTGAACTCACTAATTTGGAGGGGTGCCCACGTACTTCTGGCCATATAGTGTAAAACATTTTATTTGAGTAGAAAATTTTGGGAATGTCATAAGGAATGCATTAGGGTGAAAAGTAAAACTTGTTTGGTTTCATTGGTGGTTCCCTTCTTTTAGATCAGGCTGACACTTTTGATACCCCTTAGCATACATTTAAGTTCAAGAAGAACACACACGTGTCGTGTGCAAAGCAAATGAGGCTCAGGAATCTCAGCCTTATTGGTTATTCTTCATGTCTGGCTACATTTAATAATTTTTTTTTCAAGAATATTTTCGTTCTGTCTGTCTTATGAATTATATATGTCTGCTTGTCCTTTCCAGGGAGGGCGTGGAGGTGCTGCTGAAAGATCTGCAGATCCCCAGAGAAGAGTATTCCTACGGGAGGTCAAAGATATTTATCAGGAATCCCAGAACGGTACAGATTTGAATTTATTGACTCTTGCAGAATGTATAAATTGTGTTCAGTAGAAGTGTCATTGTGCCATCATGAATATAAAATAAATGCACCCTCAAAACCTTAGAAGTTCCCTATTGTTTTAAAATTTCTTCTTTTCTCTTAATCTTTGCCCACTTCTATGTGTGGTTGATGTGTTTGATCAACCTTCTCCACACAGCTCAGTCCTGTACCTCCTCCCCAGTCGTGCCCACTTACTTCAGGTCTTCCTTTATTTTATCCGTCCACCTCTGCTTTTTTCTCCCTTACTTTCTCTTCACCTGGACTTCCATTACCTTCACTCTTTTGCCCACATTTTCCTTGTCTCTCAACCTCTGATTGTCTCATTTCTTATGAGACTCCACACGCCCATCCAAACATTCACATTTCTGCCCCATCCAAATTCTTCTCCTGTTCTGATCTTTTTACTGCCCAGGTCTCATCTCCATACATCACTGCTGGTCTTAAAAACCTGACCTTTAACCTTTGCCTTAACTCTTCAATCACACAATACTCCTGATACCTTATTCCAAATGTCCGTCCACACTGCACTTCTATGGGTTATCTCTGCATCCAATTTTCCATCTTGTGCTACCACTGATATTTAAACTTTCACATGGATCGTTTTTAAACCTCAGATATTCTGTCATCTTATTCCCATTTGTCTTCAACTGCCTATCTTCTAAAGTCCTTCTCCATTCTTCCAACTTTCTGTACTCTTTTCTGGTGCTAGACAACACCATTAGCAAAAATCCTGTACCAGGGGCCTGGTCTTGTATCCTTTTAGTCAACACATCCATAACCAGATAAGAGGTAAGGACTTCAAGACCACCCCTGGTTCAGACCTCCTCTAACTAAGATCTTGTCTGTTACCCTACCCCAAGTCCTCACTCCCTCATACATCTCCTGGACAATTCTCACATACTTCTCTGGTCCTCCCTTCTGTTTCATGCACCTCCAGACCTCTTGACGTGGCTCTACATCATCAGCCTATTGTTTTGTAAATGCTGGTCTACATTTTGTTGAGTACTTTTCAGTGAATCTGCCACCACTGAAGTGAACATATTGAAGATTTTTCCATTGAATAGTGCAATAAGTGTAAAATAATTCCTCTGGTTGGCTTATTGGGAATGTTTTGCAACTAAGGATGACTGATGCCATCAGTGAAATTGGCCTTCCCCTTAGGTTCTTCCTCCATTAAATGCTCACAACGCCCATCCCCTTAAAACCTGTCATTATATTACAAGTTACATTCCCTTCTGTTGGTCCTGCAGCTGTTCCACCTCGAGGATCAAAGGAAGCAGCGATTACAGGACCTGGCAACCCTAATCCAGAAGATCTACCGTGGCTGGAAGTGCCGGACTCGTTTCCTGCTCATGAAAAGGAGTCAGGTCACCGTAGCCGCCTGGTACCGCAGATATGCGGTAAGGAGTTGTTTTGACAGTTTATTTTTCATATTTCATATTGCTTTTTCTCCTGCCAGTATCAGTGCTTCAGATGCTCTTAGAGGCTTTAACAAGAGATTGCATAACTGAACTTAAAGCAAGTAGGAGGAGGTGAGTAGGCTGACTTATAAGAAAGGGAAGTGAACCCAAATTACTTTAGGCAGGAATGCAGCAAGGACAGGTAAAAAAAACAAGTTACTTTCCCACAGTGTGCTACTCCAACTTTATACTTTTTTTTTTTTTTTTAAATGCAAAATGTCTTATCACTGCTAAGAGTAACAGGCTGGCGTGCTCTTTGGTAATGAAAACACAAGGAAGGAAAGAATGATCAAATGGCTAAATCAATGCGCTTTGAAGTTTTGAGTTCTCGTGTTACTCCTGCATTGTTCACAGACATTTGTGCCTGAAATGTTTGGAATTCCGAGAAAATGTGATCATCTGTACCCCTCGCCGTTCTGTTTAGGTAAAGTGGCCCATTGTGAGAGTGAATGTGTGTGTGTGTCCGCGCAAGACTGGGCTCTGAGATGGTTTGGCATTCAGGCCAAGGCTGATATCTGCCTTGTGCTGAGTACTGCAAAGATAGGTATGGACCCCATGTGATCTTGAATTACATTTACAGTGTTACATTAGGCTTTTATTTTTAAATCCACTTGTTCATTCGTTTATCCATTCAAACCTGCTTATCTATTGAAGGTTCACGGGGAAGCTGGAGCCTGTCCCAACAAGCATCGGGTGTAAGGCAGGGACAGTCCCTGGCGATGGCGCTAGTGTATCACAGGGTGAACACACACACACACAATAGGACAGAAACAAAAGGGATGCACACAAACAATAGGATAGAAGCAGTAAGGGTAGGTCCAGATTGCAATCTAAACTATACTCCGTACCAACCTGTTGCTTTGATGCAATCAGGACTTCACAGGGGACACCCGTCCACTTTATTGCTTTGACATGATCAAGAATTCCCAGGAGACAAACCCTTATTGCTTCAGAACGATTGAAATGTAATGTGGTACCAACCCATTGCTTCAACGTGATCAGGACTTCACGGGGGACACCCCTTCCCTTTATTGATTTGACGTGAGCAAGAATTCTGGGGGGACTAATCCTTATTGTTTCCCTCGTGGGGGACCCACCCATTGGTTCAACGTGATCGGAACGTCATTGTGGACATCCCTCCCATTTGTTACTTCGACGTGAGCAAGACTTCACAGCTATCAAGACGGAAGTGGTGCGTAATTGCAGTGTGATGGTGCGACGCACTACGGAGATGAGGCTGGAGTAAACCGGAAGGTGGGGTTGGAGTTATCCATTATTAGCATCAGAACTGTTTTGGTACGGGTCCTGAGGTCTGAATATTGAAAAGCTGAAATTCTGACCAAACTCAAATTTTAAATACCAATCCAACGCTACTGTACATAACATAAGCAAATGAAAATGATATGCAGCAAAGGCCTCATATTTTAAAAACACTTCTTTCAAAGATGGTGAACAAGGTAATTGATTACGTTTGGTGTCTTTTGACATTAGATTGTAAACCGTACTGTAGCCGCCGAAGTATAAGGTGAGATCAACCACGGGTAAAACACGTGCCGAAAGAAATCTCTCAGTCCAAAAGTTAGTTTTTAAAAATATTTTGTGAAAGTTAAAAGCAAATAATCCACACAAGAATAAAGAAAAATGTAGTTACACGCGTAGAATAAAAGGCAAAAAAAGAAAAAAATGTACTTTCTCTAAGCTTAGCTTTTCTTGAGAAACTTTAGATATTTCTGTACTTAAAAGTTCTTAATTTCTTCTTCTGTACGCCTTAAGCGTACGGCTCTGCCCTTAAATAAGCGCGTTTTCTTACAAGTTACTTCACACACTCAAAAGGCCTGTAGGCACGGGCACCGCTTAAAACCTTGTGCCCTTTACGCCTTACACATGGCAAGGCTGGTCACTAACTGAAGAATAATATTTAGTCAGAACAGATAGAAATAGCTAGAATATGCCAATTTTACTCAACTTATGGGGGTTTTAGGAACCTCCCATAGATTATGCATTGTCATCCAATAAAATATTTATGAATCTTATGTAACTAGGAAATGGCTCTTACACGTACTGTTTTTCTGATTTAACAGCAACAAAAGAAGTACCAGCGAATCAAGAGTTCAGCTATTGTGGTCCAATCTTATATCCGAGGATGGAAGGTGAGAATTTCCAGTTGTTTGTTTTTTTTTTTTTTTTCTTCCTTCCCTGAATTTATACCAGCTAAATTCTTTTATAAGATATACTTTATGACAGCCAGGTCATTCTCAGTACATCCATTCCTTTTTTTTTGTTGTTATATTTGTCACCATAAACTTGTTTTACGCACAGATAAGTTTTTAAAAAAAAAAAAAAAAGGAAAAAAATGTCCCGTTGCCTCTTTGTGACCCAACACATTTCTTAAGCTTCTTGCTACATGGTGTCTGCCTGCTTTTTCACTTTCCAGTCACGCAAGATTCTTCGGGAATTAAAGTACCAGAAAAGATGTACGGAAGCAGTGACCACCATTGCAGCGTACTGGCATGGGACACAAGTAAGAGTGCTTTTACAATACTGGTGCGTGGGTCACCTATCTGACATCAGTGCCGTCTCCTCCTAGGCACTAAGCACTTACTGAACAAACTAACCTTTTTAATTTAAATATTTTTCTTCCTCTTAACACTTAAGTTTTACATTCTACTGTTATTTCATAATGTGAAAGATGTGTCTTCTAAGGGGAATACATGTAAAAATGTGTTTTATATATAATTAATAACTCCCTGCTTCATGTCCCTCCACATGGCCGAGGACTTTGCTTACATAAACCTTAAGTCCCTAGAGACAGGTGTCCACGGCGACGTCTTGCCCACGCCCCTTTTCTGAAGGCAGTACTTCTTGTTGCTAGGCAACGGTTGTGACTGTTCTCTACTGGTGCCTTCAGTCTGCAGCGCTTCTGAATCGCACTGGTAATTGAGAGAGTACTTGAACAGGCTCTTTTTGCTCACCCATTTTTTGGATTTTTTTAAAGTTCTGGTGGTGGTTCAGCTCCCGTTTCCAGTCTGACGAAAGTTCTGCTTTGTTTCCTCCATGACCTTTTTGCTTGTACTGATTTCTTTGCGTTTCTCTGTTACTTTTTTCCCCCAGTTACATTTATGAAAACCGCTATTTTTGACGATCACTCGCATCTAAAGGCACAAGTGATAGTATTTAGTGGTTTTTATAAGTAGAAGGAAGCATTGCTGAGGAGGCTCGGTGTCTTCCTTGGTTAGCTATCACATAGGACACTACAAAACTGGTGAAGACGTCAACGGATTTGTGAAGCAGGAAGTCCGTGGGTTATATATCGCATTCAGTGCTTCTTGCCTACATGGAAGGATTATACGGCGTCTGCTGGTGATTATCCTCTGTATATGAGGGTTGCATTGAAAGTAACGCATGTTTATCATTTTCTCCAAAACTAGTGGTGGAGTGGTGGCTCTGGGTTGGTATCTGGAAGGTTGCTGGTTCAAATCCAGTTGCTGCCATAAGGGATCCTTTTTTCATTGGGCCTTTGAGCAAGGCCTTTAATGTGCAAATTGCTCCAGAGGGTGATGGACAATAGCTGACCCTGTGTTCTGACCCTCAAAGGTCATGTGAAAACACAGTTTTCCCTCAGGGATTAATAAAGTATATCACATTTTGAAAAAAATGTGATGCCTTTACACCACCAGACAGAGTAGATTTTACTGTTTGAATGACATGTCTGTATTTCTAGGTGTTGCAGAACCCTGGATATAAAGCAGAAACAAAGAACAGTCATCACGTTCTTGACCAAAAGAAGGGATATACTGCTGCCAATATCCAAAAAAGGCTCACAAATGCGTGTGGTGAGACGACAATTGATGTGTAATGTTCGAAGATGGGTGAAAAAGTTTTAAAAAGGCAAACCCAGTGCTGATGACAAACCACATAGTAGAAGGCCCTCAACTGCAGTCAGTGACAAAAACTAAAACACAGTGGATGACATGATTGTCCAAGGGATTGCTAAGGAACTTTGGGACAATTCTGAACACATGTGCAATCTCTTCTTTTTCAGATCAGCTGTTACTTGATGAGGAACCTACTTGGCACACAAATTCCTGTGTCCAAGGTTGTAGATAATCTGCTTGGTACCACCGTCACCACAAGTCAAGTCAAGTGACTTTATTGTCATACCAGCCACAGTGCAAAATACGCATAAACACATTTTGCACCAACCAGTCTCTGGAGACAGTGATATACTGGTCTTCATGAATCATGTTGTCTGCCCTGTTTGGGTTTTCCTTAGTGACTGCTTTCAATGGCCTTTTGCTGTGTGGTTTGTCTTCAACACCGGTTCCACCTTCTTTAAATATTTGTACCCATCTTTACACGTATCCCTCCTCAATGTTTGCCTCACCATATACATTTTTGAGCCTTTTCTGGATATCAACAGTAGTACATCTTTCTTTGGTCAAAATTCAATGACTGTTCTTTGTTTCTGCAACACCTAGAAATACAGAAATGATGTCAGTCATGCAGTAAAAGTTTCTCTGTCTGGTTGTGTAAAAGAATCACATGTGAGAATAGTTTTGGAGAAAATGGCAACCCTCATAAATAAGCCATACAGCTGCGCTCAGCTGTTTCTTTTAAATATTAAGTATTGGTCAACACGTGGGGGGCTTGGAGACTGGTAAGTGCATCACCTCTTTTATACTCCTAGGCTGTATGTCGACTTTGAACAATCACACTGCGAGCGATCGCACTACATGTCAGTGTTATATAAATGACAGCTGAAACAATCCAGTAATTAAACGGGAGCAACTGTAGGGTTTATTTAAGTGGAGATTACAAAGCTGCATGGACAGATGATGGTGAACAGCATGTAACAAATATCCTGTGCAAATGAATCAAAATCTGCAAAATGAGTTGGCCTCCACATAACGATATAGGATCCAAATGCGATAGGACTGGTTTGAAAGAATACCATAAATAAATGTGCTTGAGGAGAGTGATTTTGCTTGACTGACACACCTTCTGTTTTAGGATGATAACTGTGTTTAGATGTTTGACAGAAGAAGTTCCTTTAGATTCAAAGTGACGTTGGTTAAGGAGGACTGTTTTCATGTTTTAGAAATGCCTGGATGCTCTTCTCAGTCGCCTTTCTGGTTTTGGGCTTTGCTTTCTCACTGCTGCTTTCTGTCTCCTCCTCTTTTGCTTATTAACCCCACCCACCTGTGGTGGCCACGCCCCCTCCCTCCACAGGCTCGACTGGAACTGCGGCGTCTGAAGGAGGAAGCTAGGAATAAGTGGGCTGTCACTGTCATTTGGGCTTGCTGGCTCGGAACAAAGGTATTTAGGAATGTGCAGACATGCCGTCCCCCTCTTCCCGCTCCTTACATCATCAGAACTGATGAATCTACTTAATCCCATGTCCTGTTTGAGTGTGGTTTTTTTTTTGGTTCATTTATGTTTACTGATAAAGACTTTTTATTCAAAGTGACTAACGATTGAGTTTTTAATATTAAGCAGGAATTGCAATTTCAAGAGCATTGAAGATAAACCATATGGTGGAAGGCCATTGACAGTCCTCATTGACGAAACCCAAAACAGGGTGAACGACTTCATTGACTGTTGAAAACTTGGCTGCTATCAATTCCGAAATCCTGTACAGTCTCTTCTCTTTCAGATCAGTTGTTAATTTTTGAGGAACCCAGTTGGCACACACTTTCCTGAATCCAAGCTGGTAGATAATTCAGATTGTCGTCACAACCAGGTTCCTCAACAATCTCTTGGACAATCATGTCTTCCACCCTGTTTTGGATTTCAGCAGTGATTGATGTCAGTGGCCTTTCCCTACATGGTTTCTCTTCAACTCTGGTTTTGCTTTCTTTAAACTTTTTTAGCCATCTTCACACATTACTCTTGTCAATTGTCACCTGACCATACACATTTTTGAGCCTTTCATGGATGTTTACAGCAGTATATCCTTCTATGATCAAGAATTTGATGACCAGTCTTCCTTTCTTCTTTTTATCCATGGTTATGAACACCGAGAGAGAGAGAAATGATGTTAGACCACCTTTTACGGCATGACTATCTGCTGACGTAAAAGCATCACATTTTGGTTATTAGTTTCCGTAAAAATGGCAACGGGCAACTCTCACAATGAAGCCATACAGATTATTATGTTTTCATTCAAAGTGACTATCAATTAAACTAATTAGTTTATTAAGCAGGAATTGCCATATCAAATGCAAATATTAATTGGACCTAATGAACTAGTGACACTTAACAAATAAATTTTAAAAAGAGGTGTTGTCAGTTTGCACCAAAAAATATGCACTAGGCTTTCTGAATTGAAGCCACCATCATTTTATAGCTAGGGATCAGTGAAATCACCTTTAAGTTATGAGAGTGAACCAATAAGTAAAGGTGATTTGAAATTAAATGGTAATTTCAATGGATTGAAGCTGACGCCTTACAACACATTTGTGATGCCTTATGGGTACTTTGAACACGCATAACGCAGCACTCTGTCATTAGTCTAGTTTAGGCCAAGGCCACATTATCATGGACACTCTACTGAGGGATCACACTGTTGTTGAACAGACAGCAGTCCATCGCAGGGCGAACACACGCAGACACAGAGAGGCCAATTTACCATCACCAGTTCACCTAACATGCACGTTTTTGGATTGTGGGAGGAAACCAGAGTACCCAGAAGAAACCCCCCACCAGATACAAGGATGTGAACCCTGGTCCCACAATGTGCCTCCGTTCCACCCTAGATCAAAAGTTAAAACCCTTCATTCTTTAAATAAGATGGTGTCTTTGTCATCAGTTGACACGTGTGCTGCGACTATGTCACCCTGCTGATACAGCAAAGCATCTCTGGAGAGAAAACAAGATGTGTCATCAACATACAAAAATAATTATCAAAAACCCATATGAGGGGACCAAAACGTATCCAGAAGAGTCCAAAATAACCTCAAATACCCAGAAAACATGACGGCATTAACTTACAATATAATTTGTTTAGGTGATTGTGCCATACTGCTGTTTGCTTGCTGCTTCTCCCTCTTTCTGACTTTTTTCTCTCTTCCTGTTTCACTACACCTGCTTGTTAATCACATCCACTCCCACAGGCTCGAAGGGAAATGAGGCGCCTGAAGGAAGAAGCTAGGAGTAAGCGGGCCGTCACAGTTATTTGGGCATCCTGGCAGGGAACGAAGGTACTTAATAGGCTGCCAACCTCCATCATCGTTACCATCGTAAATGAACTTCATCTTTGTGTCAGCCAATCAACCCATCAGTGTTGTTCATAGTGAGCACAACGAGTTAAACCAAGATCGTTATCCTAAGATAATTAAAATACAGCAGAAAATATAAACTCTTACGAAAAGAGCGCTGCTGTCACATGTGAACAGACCACTGAACTGGAATGAACTGGAATTAAAAACAGATGGAAATAACATAGTAAAATTAAAATTTAGTAGCATATAAAGCAATAAAGTAGCATATGCATTTATTACAGTTTTTTAATCGGTCTGCAAACTCCTTGACTTTTAATCTACTTTTTGACTATCGCTGAAGTGTTATCATATTTACAGATTTTTACTCTCTACTCTTTTTCCTATATAAACTAAGGACTGTGCTGCCCTCCACAAAGTCACAAAAGTTCATTCATAAGTCTTTTGTCTTTTTCCTTGTTAACACAGCAATTTATCTTATAGTTAATAAAGAGCATGCTGTTTTCATCAGAAACTAGATAATATTGTGAACAGTTGGAAGTTCACTCGTGGATATCAGGGAAGGGGGGGCAGCAGGATGAACCCTTTTCATCCTACACAAATAATCTCAAACAAAATAAGTGCACAATGACGCAAAAGGCAGTAAATCGGAAGCAGAGATGGTTTTTATGACTCGCTCTTTGAGGTTAGAGTAGATCTTATTCGGGTGCTCCATTCTAGTTGCAGTTTGGGTCCGAATTTAGACCCTTTCTCTGGGGGCATCCAGTCCTTTATAGGACTCTGGCTGCATGGGGTGGAGTCATTTGTCCTCTCTGGGCATGTTCTGGGAACTGTGAGTGTAAAAAACCATGTTGGCTATTGTGCCCCCTCTTGCCCTGTGGTGAGATCACTTACCTCAGATATCTCAGAGATGCACCACTAATATATATATATATATATATCCATCCATTTTCCAACCCGCTGAATCCGAACACAGGGTCACGGGGGTCTGCTGGAGCCAATACCAGCCAACACAAGGCAGGAACCAATCCTGGGCAGGGTGCCAACCCACTGCAGGACACACACACACACACACACACACACCAAGCACACACTAGGGCCAATTTAGAATCACCAATCCACCTAACTGGCATGTCTTTGGACTGTGGGAGGAAACCGGAGCGCCCGGAGGAAACCCATGCAGACACGGGGAGAACATGCAAACTCCACACAGTGAGGACCCGGGAAGCAAACCCAGGTCTCCTAACTGTGAGGCAGCAGCGCTACCACTGCGCCACCGTGCCGCCCGCGTATATACAGTGAGTAGGGAGCCACGTCAGTCACCACCAATGTTCAGCATCCACCTGGATGATGCAATAGCAGCCATTTTTGCACCAGCATTCTCACCACATATTAGCTATTAGGTGGTTAAGGGATGAGAAACAGTTGGCCAATTAGAGACAGGGGATGATTGGAGGGCTAGAATGACCAGACTGTGGTGGGCCATTTAGCCAGGGCATTGGGATACTCAGGGATCTTTTATGACCAGAGAGTGTCAGGACCTCGGTTTTACAACTCGTCCAAATCATTTTTACAGCACAGTGCTCCCATCACTTCACTGTGGCATTGGGATCCACATGTAGACCTCAGGGAATGCGCCCCCTGCTGGCCTCACCAATTCCTCTTACAGCAGCAATCCAAGTTTTTCCTGGTTGGTATCCCATGCAAGCACTGGCCAGGCACAAATGTCCTTGGAATCAGGTGGATGACCTCTTTTGAAGTGCATGTGGCATGGCTGCTGCGTATACATCCATTATCTGACCTTGCCTATGAAGTTCAGGTAATGGGGCATCATTTCTTCCCATTACCTCTATGTGGGTGTATGTAGATATTGATTGAGATGTTCTTCATTATACTGTGTGATCAACCTTATTTGTGCATTTGTTTAAATAATTAGTGTATAGTTTAATCATTTATTATTCATGTCATCAAATTATAGCTGGAAAGGCATGCCATACAAAATAAACTGAAATATGCATACAGTATGCAATATATACTGCTGCCAAGATGGCAGTGATCCTGACACATTTCAGAATGTGTGTGTGTGAGTGAATGGGTACATACAACATAGATAGATGTTCCTATTTATTTTTAATTAAAAAGTATTAAGATATGGAAGAATTAATGTTTTAATAATAATTTTATTTAATCTATTTTGTTATTTTTAGTTACGCTTGTCTCAAGACAAGATCTTCTACAATAATGTTGCCATTTAATAATGTAAAAGCTATAACCGTGTACTCGAATTAATGGGGTTTCAGAATAATGGATCATACTGTTTCTTTTAAAGTAAATATTCTGTTTAACTATGACTATAATTTACTTTTGACTTCAAATAACTACACTTTACTATTTGCAGATATGATTGTCTCAAGAGAAATATTTCATTAAAAGCTGATATGTATATAATATGATGAAATAAAACCTGTGACCCAGACACTGTAAATAGAATAAGCAGGTTCAAATCGGTGGATTCCGGCCAGTCTGTGTTTTCCATTCACCTATCGAATGTCCTCTTTAATTTGCACGTCATTGTTTTAGGTTGTAATATTCAATGTTAAGAATTTGACATTGAACATTTCAGGTTAGAGCAACTCCGGACCAGAAAAATTAAATTGGACATAGCATTTCATGCTGTGAATGGTGACATTGACCCCGAATATTTTTATTTTACCTACATTATCGTTGGTCTTTCTTCTGTCCCTTTGTGTATCCCCGGAAATGGTTTTTCTATTACCTTTCAAAGCTGCATTTCCATTAAACCTTGGAAGAAGTAGTGGAACTGTTCATTTTTGTATATACTTGAAAAGCAAGTAGATGGACTCTATGGCTGATGATCTTCTTGTTAGATAATGTTCTTGGAAATTACCACTTGCATAGTTTCCTATTTTGAACCTGAAAGCAGAATAGTAAAGCATTACATACTGCAGATGTGCCGTATCATGCTCCTTTTGTAAGTATTAATGATTAGGAAGGGTGTCATTTTGAAACCACACATGCGACTCCAGCTACAGCACACATGATTTTTTTTGAGTATTTCAATGCCTGTTTAGTACATTTATTAATGTCAGAAACCATTTGATAACAGGTAGTCATCAACTAAAAGAGGCAGTTCAGTGTGACATTTTTAGATGGCTCAGACATAGGAAGCAGAGGGTGATAGTGTGAGGAACCTCATCAGAATTGGGTAACGTTAAGAGTGGTGTCCAGCAGGGGTCAGTACTAGGGCCGCTGCTATTTTTAACATGTATAAATGATTTGGATAGGAATCTAAATAAACTGGTTACGTTTGCAGGTGATACTAAGATTGGTGGATTACCACATAATCTCATATCCATTGAATCATCACAGAGGAATGTGGACAGCATACAAGTTTGGGGAGATTTCTAGCAGATGAAGTTTAATGTCAGTAAATGTAAAGTATTACATGTAGGTAGTAGAAACATCAGATTTGAACACCCAATGGGAGGTCTGAAAACTGAAAGTACCCCTTATGTGAAGGATTTAGGAGTTGTAGTGGACTCAACACTGCCAGACAGTGTTCAAAAGCCATTAAGAAGGCTAACAGAATGTCAGGTTATATAGCCAATTGATGTGTGGAATGCATGTCCAAGGAGGTTCTGCTGAAGCTTTATAACACACTGGTGAGACCTCATCTGGAGTCCTGTGTGCAGTTTGGGTGTCCAGGCTACGAAAAAGACATAGCAGCACAAGAGAAGGTGCAGAGAAGAGCAAATAGGCTGATTCATGGCTACAGGGGATGAGTTATGAGGAAAGATTAAAAGAGCTGAGTCTTTACAGTTTAAGAAAAAAGAGATTAAGATAAGACATGATTGAAGTGTATTATGTAGGGAATTAGTCCAGTGGATCAAGGCTATTATTTTAAAATGAGTTCAACAAGAACACGGGAACGCAGTTGGCAACTTGTTGATGGTAAATTTCTCAAAAACATTAGGAAGTTTTTCTTCCAAAAAAAAAACCACAGACACCTGAAAAAAAGTGACCAAGTCGTGTGCTGAACATGAGGACTTTAGAGACCTGCAATACTCCACTTGATGTTATTTTGGAAGAATTAAATGAACAGGACTGGAAAGCTTTAAGATAAGTGGCCTGTTCTCGTCTCAATTGTTCTAATTAAGGATCCTCTTTTTTTTTTAGAAAACCACTTTCATTATAAAAGGATAGTAAGCCTGTCTGCCTGCAATAGACAATGCTTTCAGTGTGTCTACATATAAATATATAGATATAAATATATAGATAGATAGATATAGAGATAGATATATGTGTGTGTGTGTGTATGTATATATATATAGATATATAGACAGACATATATTGATGTATAAATATAACAAAATGTTGGTCCTTCATGAGAAGACATCTTGCCACTGTTAATAGTTGAACAGTCCCTCTCTCTCTCTTTCTTGAACTCTTTTCAGGTTTAATGAAAATGCAGCAGGATATCCTGAGATTTTCCCCCTTACCAGTCATTGATTCCCTTCTGTCACTTGGTTTCAATCAGTCTTTTCCCTTCCTTCTTTACCACCTTTCCAGGCTCGCAGAGAGTTGAAACGCCTGAAGGAGGAGGCCAGGCGTAAACATGCAGTTGCGGTCATTTGGGCTTACTGGCTTGGACTCAAGGTACCCCGTCTGTCTCCTGCCCCAACTGGCCAATCTTTAACACTGGCACAAGGAAACCATCTAATGCAGCTTTCATTTAGCTGGAAGGGACGAGAGTGGATGGCCAGGCATGCAAGCAGGCAGCATCATCAAGTGAATTATGTGCTATTCTAGTTGATGACATCTGATAAAAAAAAGTTCAGAGCTTTAGTATGTGTGTGCATATTTGAGGATCAGCTAACAAAATAGGCCCCATGTCATATTAATAAAGAAAATCTAAAGTAGTGCTTATTATTGTACATTAGGGTTTTACAAGTTTTGAAAGCATAAGAACACAAAGGCTTGTAAAAGACTAAAATGAAAGGGGTCCTGTTCTCCTTTATGGCCACTGCAATAGACAGCTCACTTTTTACCATACAAAATGCATACACACCTTGTGAATAATTACCAGGCTATAAGTTATTTTTATGTATTGCTAAGCTTGCAAACTCCAATGCAAGTTGAACAAATGAGCATCTGGAAACGTCTGCCTGCCTGCCTGCCTTCCTTCTCGTCCTCCATTAGTTTGTCCCATTCAGTGTAACCAGCGCCCGGTCCGCAGAGTGTTCGTGCTGCTTACACGCTAAACCTCACACCTGCCGATAGACGCTCACTCTTCTGCAGTCTCCTCCTTGTGTGTCTGTCGTCGTCGGTCATCCTGCTAGTGTGCGTGTTTCTCTGTTACGTAAGTGAATTGTTGTGAATGTGCCAAGTTGTTCTCAAACTTCATCTAAGTTCATGACTGTTTGTTTCTTCTTTCATTACAGGTTTAAAGTTTATCACCCAGTGTCGCTGGTGGTTTTCAGAACAACCACATTTGCAGTTTTAAACCTGAGTTTAGTTGCTGTAGAATTCAAACCCTTGATGCTTTGTAAAATACGGTTTCCTCCAATGTTTGTGACAAGGACACATTTTTCCCCTCTGCTCCACAGGTTAAAATTACAAATCAAAGATTTCAAACTTATGATTAAAGTGCCCATTGCAGACTTTCATTTCACATTTCCATCACACAACACTTTTTCTGCTCGGCCCATTTCAGGGCCCCACAATGTCTGGACTCAGCAATGGCAGGTTTATTGTGTTTAAGACTTTGTCACATATCCCAGCAAGCAATGACTGCTTGAAATCTGCAGTTCATTGACCTCACCAGGTGCTGAGGCTCTTTTCTGGTGATGCACTGCCAAGCCTCTAATGCAGCCATCTTTAGCTCTTGCTTGTTTTTAGGAATTGTACGCTTAATGTTCTCTTTAGCATATGACGGTCCTGCTTAGTTAGATTTAAATCGGGTGACATGCTTGGACATTCAAGAATTTTCCATTTTTTAGCTTTGATAAACTCCTGTGTGGTCTCAGCAGGGTGTATGGTACATTATATTTTGGTAGGAAGAAGCGCCGTTCACTGAGTTTGGAGGCATTGACTGGAACTTGAGTAGATCATCAGATGTTTCTGTACACCACAAAATTCACTGTGCATCTGCTGTCAGCATTTCCATCATCAGTGAAGAGAAGTGTGCCAGGACCTGTGACAGCCATACATGCCCAAGCCATAACACCCCCAGCACCACCATGTTTAACAGATAAGGTGATCTGCTTTGGATCTCATACAGCTCCTTTTGGTCCCCACACTTTGTTTTTGCCGTCACTCTGATGAAGTTCATCTTTGTCTCATCTGTCCACAGTGACTTGCTTTCAGCATTCCCTACACTGCAGTTATGGCAGTTAAAGAGTAATGGGGGTGGTACTTGTAGTTCTGTGGCAAAGAGAGTAATATTCCTGGACCACTCTTGTAATTTCAACGTTTGTGACAGAGCCCATTTTGTGTCTGTAGGACAAGTGGAATCATTGGTGACACCTTTAATGGAGTAAAGCATCCAGGAGCTGTCCCTATTTGTGTGTGTGTGTGTCCGTTAGTGACATGTAGATGTTTAACCTCCTTTGTTGTAACTAACCATTTGTCCATTTCCCCTTTCTGCTTGCTTTTTTTTTTTAGTGTTGCAGCTCATGCTTGAAATTTCATCCTGGGCAAAAAAAAAAATCCTTGATTGACTGAGCCAGTCGTCTAATTAGTTACCATGTTTTTACTTCCAGGTTCGGAGGGACTACCGCAAGTTTTTCCGGGCTAACGCAGGCAAAAAGATCTACGAGTTTACTATCCAGAGGATTGTAAGTAAAACATTTTTGTGTCATTCAGATTTGTTTAATGATATTAATAACAAATAGCAATATGGCGGTGCAGTGGTTAACACTCTCGAATCCTGAGTTTGGACTGGCATGCCCTTTTCATTCTTTGTGTGGAGTTTACATGTTGTATCTCCATGTCTGCATATGGATAGATAGAGTGAAAGGCACTATATAATAGATAGATAGATATTTAGTGTAGTAGGCAAGATAGACAAAGCTTTACTTGTCTCCAGGGAAATGAGACTTTTTACAGAAGCTCTTTAAATAAATAAATAGGTAGATCGATAAGTATATATGCGCACACACTCTGGTCTGAACATACACCAGAATCTGCTGCACGTCCTCTCCAAGACACACCAACACTGAAGACTTTCAACAAATTATTCATCAAAAGTGCACCAACAAACGCAACTGGGGGCTCCTTTTATATCAAAAGGTTATACACCTGCACATGGTCTGGGACTGCCAAGTCCGTAGTTTCCTACCTTTTTAGTCATTCTGGGGTGTGTTCAGACCATGGTGTCTGTATGTGTGTGTATGTGTGCATGTATGTATATATCTGTGTATGTATACAGTATGTATATATCTGTTTCTGTATTTATTTATTGTATTTAAAGAGCTTCTATAAAAAGTCAAATTTACCTCTGGGGACAAATAAAGTTCTATCTATAGTTATTGAAATTCCTTATTTTCTCTATACTGTTAATTCATCATTTCTGAACTTTAGTTTTCCTGTACATTTAACTAGAAGACTAGAAATTAGCAGTCAAAGTGTTAAATGGGATTATCGGGTTGCACTTGTTTTTTGTTTTAGGAGAGCGGCGGCAGCAGGGAGATACTGAAAGCCGCCACATCCAGTTAACCCCCAAGTGGCCTAGGCACACATTTTGTGTCGTGTGCAGCCTCACATGTTCAGGAGTGATGCAGGATGTACCGAATATGTACTGTATGTGCCTGTGCAGCCAAAGTGACTGAATGGTGGAGCCTTGCTTTTTGCTTGGCTTGCCTGTTGATGGTAACATTTTGTGAAAGCTGAATTGCGTATTTCTTGCATCCTCTCGGGGCTTGTTGGCCGAAAGACTTCACACTCAATTTTCTTTTGATAGCTCAGGTGATGGATTGACCCATTAAACCAAAGTCAAGGTGTTGTTCTTTTAAGTTGGTATTATCTAATTAGCCTTTAGGGCTGTTTGGGTTGGTACTCAATCTAACATTTCAATGTATGAATAAACTGCTGATTTTCAATGGGACATGTTGGTATTACTGTAGAAGTTACTTTAGGCTGATCAGGCATTATAAAGGGGCATTGCAGACCTTTCTGGAAATGTGTTCACTTTGTCATTATGTGTTGTTGAGTGTAGATTGATGGACAACAATGGCAAGTGTATCAATTTAAAATGCAATTTACAACATAATAAGGTGTGCAGAAAGGGAATACTTTCTTAATTCACTTTATATAGCAATGAACAGCTGAAATGTATGGAGATTTTGTAAGTCACTCTGCACAAATGCGATGTTCAAACAGCCACAGAAGAAAGTAGTAGTAGTAATAATCGGAAATATAATGTGCATTCATTTAAATTATTCACAAATTATGCCTGAAATCAAAACACATTTGTGCCTGTAACCCTGGAACAGAATAAGTGGGTACACAGAATGGATGGGTGGGCAGTGGCAGATCTGCTATAAAACAAATGAATGAAGCTTAAGCCTCGGGGGCCCCAGGAGCAACTTCAGTCCACATTGCTTAAAAATTGTCGGTGTCTACTGTATGAGAAGGAGATTTCAAAGGAATAATAATCTAATTCAGTACAAAATAAAGGATTATTAAAATGACATTTAGGTTAGCCATACATGGAAAAAACATTCAAATTAAAGATGTTTCATTCTAAATATATTTAATATAAAGTAATTATAAATAATTCAAAACACTTCACATTTATGACAGAAATTAAATTTTAATAAAAACGTTATCTTTGGCTAGCCATAAAAAACAATTTATTTTGTCGCTTGCACTCATTGTAAAGGATGTTTTGGTAACTTTGTTTACATCAATAATTGTATAAAACCTTTAATATACTAAACATATACTATTACAATAAATAACAGATTTATACAATAAAAAACCAGTACAAATTAAAAGGTAGTAAAAGTATCTTCTTTGGTTGGCACAAGCAGTAGATGGTGCTTCGTAACAGAACAGGGAGCCGCTGAACAGGCCATCGCAGTGCTGATGTTCATCATGTCGGCCTTTTCAATGTGATGGCACCCATGATAGAGATGTAGATAAGAATTTTTTTTCACTAGTGTTAATAAGGATATATTAATTACCCCTACTTAAAAAATAAATATTATATTTAGAAAAGTGAGGTAACTAATAAAGATTGATTTAGTGTCAGATTAGCCTCATCCTGTTATTTGTATGAACAGCGGTTACCAGACCTCGTTGCTGGTTGTGAAGGGGCCTCTATAACACTTCATGCTTTAGTGTCTGCCACTGTGGACAGATGCTTAAGGTTCTTGTACAAATGCATATTGACCTGAAACCCATTCATTTACTTCCTTAAACGACTTTCATATTGATCTGAAATGTAATGGAAGCGTCATTTTCCATTTGGTTTTCTGAAACTATCAGTTTGCGTAATACTGCAGAGGGCTCCTACTGAATTTGCATAGATATTGTAATACTAGAGCCTTGTTGTACTATTAATATATCCACATTATGCAAACAAAGTAGATTTATCATGAAAGACTGAAAAAGGGTAGAGAACATAATGTCATGTTACCTAATCTGTTCGTTCAGGCCAACTTACAAAAGCCTCAACTAAACCGGATGCAATTTTTTTTTTGCCAGCCCAGAGCATGCTCTGTGTTACAGGCAGTCATTTGCATAATCAAAGTGCATGACTGCACAAAGCGGAAATAAAATAAAGATGAGAGACTCAGCCTTGGCCAGGTTCGTGCTGTAAATAGGACTTTTCTAACTAGAGTATTATGTTTGCTACCTGTTCAATGCAGATGGAGTTGATTTCAAAATGTAACCTGGAAAACATTTCATTAAGGAGCTTTCTGTCAAGTGGATTTGCCATGGCTTACAAAGTCCATCTGGTTTTACTTATTTTATGATAATGGTTTTAGATGCAGAAGTATTTCCTGGAGCTGAAAAACAAGATGCCATCTATGTCTCCTATTGACAAAACCTGGCCAGCCAGACCTTACCTGTTCCTGGAAGCAACGCACACCGAGCTTCGGAGGATCTTCCACCTCTGGCGGGTAACAACCTCTGATTGTTCATCTGTGTTTCTGTCAACAGACGGTGCCATCCCTGAAAAGTGAAATGTAGCTAATGTTAAAATAAACATCCTTCACACGCTCTAATGGACTGTTACTTTACAGTTCATGCTGGGTATAAAAACAGCAATTAGGCCACCTCTGTGTGTCACCCTGATTAGGAGTAATAGAGTACTAAAAAACAAAAAACTTTTATTTATAAAAACCATAAGGAAGGTTTAAGAGTAAAGGAAAAAAACAGTACACAAACTTCGGATTTGAGATTCTTCATTGCCCACTGTACACTTTAGACACATCCCGTCTCCCTCTCATCTTGTTTGTTATTTGTTGCACATTTGTGCCTGTAACCCTGGAACAGAATAAGTGGGTACACAGAATGGATGGGTGGGCAGTGGCAGATCTGCTATAAAACAAATGAATGAAGCACCATCATTACACCGATTCACTTGCACATCTGTAATAAAAAGGTTGCCGTGTACCAAAGTTTAACAACCCTACCAGGCACCCCATGGCCCTGGCACTACCGGGCCATAGTGCCCACTAGCATCGCCTGCTTTCACTGCTCATCTGAGTTCTACTTTAGCCAAGTTCTATGTTTGAGGTGGAGTTGTTGAAAAAGAGAATAAAGTCCTCAACCCACCCATGACACCCCTGCCCACTCGCACCCCATTTGGAGATGGCAAGAAAAAGTGAAAATGTTCCAGCAGCATGCCCTTCTATCTGTTGATAGACATATGTACAGTATACAATTCTTATCTGACTGTCTTGTAGTGCCTTTCACATCTATCCATCTATCCCTCCCTGCATACACATACACAGTGCTGCTCCTGGTCTGCTTAATTCTGGAGGAGAAGGACCATCTAGCATCTGAGCTTCCTGTACCCAAAACCCTGTCCCAAACCCCAAAGCCTCCACTATTAAACAGTAATTACTACTGCAATCCTGTGTATTTGCTAAGTAAATAAAAAGTCTACCACCTCCTAGTAGTGACTATTCTCTCTATCTCTCTATCTGTCTATCTATCTCTCATTTTATAGTGCCCTTTGTATCTTATCTGTCTAGAGAATACACTCACTGTTACACCACATGCATGTCCAACATTTGCAGATGTCGTTAGATTATTTGAAGGTTTCCTAATTAGCCCAGTGTCAGGTTTTCTGCCAGTGGGCACCATGTAGGACTGGTTTCCTGTCTTAGGCTGTCTATCGCATTGTAGGCTATCCACCTTTGACCCTGTTATGTTATTTATGTATATTTTGTGTGTGTGTTTGTATATGAATATATGTTGGAAAACCAATGTGAAAGTGATTTCAATGGCGAGAGTGGAACATCATTTACGTCATTTACTGTGTATTTTTTTTCTACTTAGTGTGTGTTAATTTTTTTCCATCTTTTTTTGTAATCCGTTTTTTTTTTTACTGATGCCAAAAACAAATACAGTAGTAAGGCTTAATTTCTTCTCATTGTACTGATGTCTGTTTGCCTTCTTTTCATAACATGTCTGTTTGTATGTGTTGGGTATGTTTAATAAAGCCTTGCATAAGGCATATATGGTCTGTATAGGTGGCTCATAGACTATGTAATGTGTTCATGTATTTTAACTTTATTTTTTTTCTTTTGTAAGTGCAAAAAATACAGGGATCAGTTCACTGAGCAGAAAAAGGCCATTTATGATGAAAAACTAGAAGCCAGTGAAATGTTCAAAGATAAAAAGGCATTGTATCCAAGCAGGTAAGGCACATCTTTTATCTGCTCACTTTGAAATGGGTTTATTCTTTCAGTTTCATATATGAGCCACTGTTTTTGTTCACAACAATTGTAAGGAAGCAGCACCTACTGGAAGTGATGCCAGTCTGTGAGGTTACACAGATAGTGAGGGATGGACAGATTAACGGAAAACTGAAATATACATCGAGTGTCGGTGACAGACAAATGCTCCCATTGGACCAGTCAGTCCAACAAGCCTAGATTGACCCCAACACCATACCAACACTGACAGAGATGGACCCACACCAGATCCGTGATATCTCGGGCAATCGGCAGCTACCCTCTAAAACACACATAGCTCTGATCTCTCTCTCAAAAACGTCAAACGTTACTACTTAACAATCTGACGATGATAATGTCTGCTGAACAAACCGGTATCACTAGTTAAGCGGAGGCGAGGTGCGCTTCAACATGTGGTGACAGGTAGAGCGACTCGAACAGAGGCTGGCACCTGAGTGAGGTGGGCCTCTGCCCGCTGCGTGTTTCTTGGATTCGCACAAATAAATCGGTACCCCAAGCAAACTATGATACTTAACGTGATGAGAGAAGTTGCAAATCAACCAGAATATTCAAGCAAATTATAGAAGAAAACCTGATCTAAATCCGTGAAGTACTGTAGTTCTCTTGTGAAAAGCATACAGACTCCCAGACAGATTTGTGAGATATAGATATAGATATAGATATATATAGATAGATAGATAGACAGACAGATTGGTATATGTTGACACTGAATTTGTTTTTCAGTTCAATTATATTTTGTATTTTAACATTTGGGACAGTGGTAGTTTGACCAATTGCAGCTCTATCAAAGCACATATTAGTATTAAAAAAATACAACAAAGAAGGTAAAATATTTAGAAAACTGATTTGTGGGCCAACAGTTTTGGAGTGATTGAACAAAAGGGGGGAGAAAGTCACTGTCTATAAAATGATGTGAAAAACAGAGGAAGATGCAATTTTGCAGAATATAAAAATGTTCTGCTTATCACATGGAAATAAAAGTAAAGTGCTTTCCATCCCTTCACAGTGTTAAATTGAAACGGTGTAACAGTAATGCAGATGCGCACCCCTTTAATTAGTCAAACCGAAATGGTCTTCATTTGAGCACTGGAGTGTGTCATTACATGCCGGTTAATGTGTACCTCTGATAACGGTGTATACGCATACAGTTAATGTTGATTACTGTCTAATTCATAGTTTCTTAAAGGTTGGCGCCTTTTGGGTCACGCCACAGGGTCATGAACCCACCGTTGTATCTAATGGGAAAGGCGTATGGTTGGCAAAATGTCTCAGTTTAGGCAATCGACATCAAAGGGGGATGAACTGTGATTGTGGTCAGCGATTCTCCCATGGGACGATCTGATGGTCGTCATGGACTGGGCCTCAGAGACACTAAGAAGGGCAAAAATGGGTCACAAAAAAAAGTTTAGGAAACACTGGTCTAATTACTTGTTCATTAAATCACTTAAACATTGATGCACATTGAATATCGTGTACTCCGTTGGTTACTGTGGCAATAATCCAAGGGCTGCACTAGCGTGTATCTGCAAAAGGGGAAATAGCTACGGTTAAAGACGTGGTGCTTCAGCTGCACGGCCTTTATCAGGTGTCTGACTGAAAAGGAAAACCGAATACGTATCTAAAAGAAAAACAACGGAACAAAACCACTGGGGTGGAATGGCGTGAAGCTGAGAACTGAGTGCAAAAGTCTTCTGAAATGTTGTGTGCCTCCTGACCTTCTTTTCTATTTTATTTTGCTTTATTGGAATAACCTTACCTAATTTTCACATATTAAATTCAGTCAACTGATGTGTTGGCAAACATTGTTTACTGTGTAGTTTATTTATTAATCTGTGTCATTACATATTGATTAAGTTGGACTTGCATATTCATTATGTGGTTAATATGTAATTAAAACCTCAGCTACTGCTCTCTATTATTGTATTCATTGTTGTGGAATTTCCCCTACGTATCAAGTATGGTTTATGATTTGAACAGAGTAACGGTCCACAGAAAGTAGAAATCCGCTTTTCATTAAACGCCATGCATATGAGAAGTGGGTTTCATTCTGAGGTCATTTCCTTTCCCAAATTTTACTCTACCTTTTAGACCGACGACTCCTCATCCAATTTACAATTTAAAACACAGGCTTGTTGTGTGCCAATGCAGGAATTTGGGATTTTTCACTCCCTGTCTATTTATTTGCACATACTGCAGTGTTGGACAACCCTTTCAAGGAGACTACCTGGAAATCAGCAAGAACCCCAAATACCAAAAGCTCAGCACTTTGGTGGAGGAGAAGATCATCTTAGCAGACATTGTAAACAAAATTAACAGAGCCAATGGAAAGGCAAGTTGAATTAATTATCCAACATTTACTTGTAGAGTTTTGCTGGTACTTTAAAGGCATGTGATCATCTTCCATTTTATGGGTGCAGCCAATTGCAAAGGTTTGGTTAGTATAAATGAAGTTGTGGATGAATCCATAGACCTGTTATGTGGTGCCTGAGTTATATCGAAACCATTAGAGTGAATCCTAGTGTCTCTTTGTAAAGTAAAATAGTAAAACTCCTGGCACCACTTTTTAACTTCATATTTTTCGCTCCAAACCTATTTTATGTTGATTGACCAAGTTAACATGTAGTGGTGATGATCCTAAGTTTTAGAACAACAGAAACACCACACAAGGTAAACATTTTTTAGACATTGTACAGGGGGTCCTCAGGTTACGACACAGTTCCGTTCCTATAACAGTGATGTAACCCAAATTTTGGTGTAAGTCGAAACACACCCTGGCCTAAGTCATTTACCTATCCGAACACATTTGCAAAATCATAATCTGGAACATAAAAACACAACTAAGCCACAGAAAAAGGAAAAGGACATAAATATACTGTACTGTAGTAAAAAAAAATACCTTACCTTTATTCCTTCTGATCTCTTTACAATGTCTAATTTCACTTCCATCGTGATGGCTTTCCTCTTCTTCGAAGCACTGCCATCTGAAGACTCTGATGACTTTCGTTTAGGAGCCATGAGTAAGGGCCACAAAGTCGGTAAACAAAGCCACACAAACGGAACACTGTGTATTCTTCCGCTGCATGCAACCAAACTATACTCAGCAAAAAAAGAAACGTCATCTGACTTTCAACTGTTTTTACTTTCAGTAAACTTAATGTGTAAATATTTGTATGAACACTAAAAGAGTCAACACCATAAGACATAAACTAAAAATGTTTCACAATGTGTCCCTGAATGAAGGGAGGCTCAAAATCAAAAGTACCAGTCAGTATCTGGTGTGGCCACCAGCTGCTTTGAAGTACTGCAGTGCATCTCCTCCTCATGGACTGGACCAGATTTGTCAGTTCTTGCTGTGAGATGTTACCCCACTCTTCCACCAAGGCACCTGCAAGTTCCTGGACATTTCTGGGGGGAATGGCCCTAGCCCTCACCCTGCCATCCAACAGGTCCCAGACGTGCTCAATGGGATTGAGATCCGGGCTCTTCCTCTGCGAGGATGATCAGCTGTCCTTCCTGTCTCCCTGTAGTGCTGTCTTAGGCGTCTCACAGTGCGGACATGGCAATTTTTTGCCCTAGCCACATTAGCAGTCCTCATGC
>NC_053159.1:3685000-3730000 GCF_016835505.1 Polypterus senegalus | reverse complement strand
TGTATAGAGTATGTGTGTGTATGTCTCTCTATTATATCATAAAAAAAATCCTGGAGAAAAACGGTAGGGCGACAGTACTAGGGGGCTTCACCCCCTGCCTGCTTCCCTCGCCAACCCCCGTTTTTGGTTTTCCGGATACACACTTTAAAGATTTTTTTTCTTTGAATTGTTGCTATTTCATTAGTTTCACTTTTATTTCAGAACTTTCGAGTCCCAATGTGCTGAATCTTTTTAATGAGCTCCGTGAGGCGAGTGTTTAATGACTTTGTACCGTAATTCAGGTTAGGTTTCGCTGTTTGGAATTTCAGCACAGACAAAGCGATCTTCATCATCAGCAGTTAATTATTTTTTTTGCAAATAACCAATAAATGCATGTGAGGTAAACTCCGTTTGTGAAATTCTCTTGACCTAAACTTCAAAGCCTTACAATATTGACATACTTCTGACATATCACCTGTGTCCATATAGTCGATCTCTATTCGCCTTTTCATTATTTCTCCGAGTAATAATTTCTCTTTCTTTGCGCTAATGCGATCTTTACTTTATTTGTTTTGTCGTTTTTTTCTGCTTTCATATTCTGTATTTTGCTCTTTATGTGTTTCACACCTACGTTTTTTTTGAGTCTTTTGAATTCCAGTTTTCATTTCCTCTAACCTGCTCTGCGTGTGTTTGGCCCCCTTGTTTTTTAACCTCTTTATGACGTTTTACTTTGTTTTCTACTCTGTCTTTTATTTCTGACCTCGCTTTATCCTGCGTTTGTTTCAATGATACCTGGTTCGTGGTGATTATTTTCCCTAATAATTTCCATTTGTTTGCGCTCCTGCAATCTTTGCTTTGTTTTCTTTATACTTTCTAATTTTCCTACTTTCATATTCTTTAACTTTCTCCACATGTGTATCGCACCAACGTTTTTTTTTTTCAGCCTTTCGAATTCCACTGCTTTCATAATCTCTAACCTGCTGTGCACGTGTATAGCGCCAACGTTTGTGAACGTCTTTATGAAGTTCTACTTTGTCTTTTACTCTTTGTCTTTTAATTCTGAGCCCGATTGGACCTGCTTTATTTCAATTCCACTTGTTCCGGGCTGATAATTACTTTCCTTATTTTCTGAATTTGCACCTCGATTATTCTTTTTCTTTTTTGTCTCTCCAATGCTTTTGAGTCTCTTTTCGCCACGCTGCTTTCTTCTTTGCTCAGTCATCTACGTTTCATTTATAACATATTGTCCTTATACGCTTTATATGTGCTGAGAGCCCTGGATTTGCGTGTGCTCAAAGCCAAAACACGACCAAGTGTGTTGCTCGCTGCTCGTGCTCTTATTTGGTTGTAATTTGGGCGTGTCTTGCAAGAATATCACGTTCCGTGTCATCGCGAGATGGTTCTGAGTCAATCTCTTGGCACAAAGTCTCATGTTTAAGGTCCCCGCGAGATGGTCCGTGGCCAATCTCTGTAATCTCGCGGGTCTTTTAAGTGTCTTCCGTGATCTTAACGTAAAGATCACATCTCGTCGACCTACTGTTTCTCTCCAGGATTTTTTTTATAATAGATATATATATCTCACACACAGAAACTTGAAGTGAAGTCTCAAAAGAAGTTAAAGCTTTTAGTCTATGAATACAAAGTTTGGTTTTATATTAGGCAGTTGAGTTTGAATATTACACTTTTTTTTTTTTTTTAAGTAAAAATTGTGTTTATTTTTATTTCTAGCGGCGCTTTTTGGGCATTTTGATGTGTGAATAAGTTCCTGCAGGGCTGCTTTTATATTAGACTTCTTGTTCCATGCAGTGCACTTCCTGAACCTTCTGCTGCTGTGCTGACGTTGCCGTCACCCCACTGAGCTCAGTGTCTTCTGCATGGACTCAGATTGCAAAACATTAATTATCAGTTAAGAAGGGAAAGTTGAAGTTGCGATGTGATTTATGTTTGGGCCACCTGTAGTTAATAACTACATAAACTATTATATAGTCAGTTTATTTTTAATTCTTTCAGAGAAGATGAAATAACTGGCAATATCAGCGTTACATTTTATTTTTTATTTCCTTGAGCATGCTCTTTCGGTATTTGAAGTTGAAGCCCACGCCTTCATAATAAGCTCTGGTCTCTAAAAACCTTGTATTGGGTTATGTAGTCTTGAGAAGATTAGTGAAGCTCTACATGTGGTGCTTAAGTAGATACCTGAAGCTAGAGGGTGAGAAGCCCCTGCACCACCTGAGCTGGAGTCATATGAGGTATGAGTCTCATTATTGTGAATATTTTTGGTTGGTCTATTGTTACAGTTAAAATAATGATGATACAGAATGGTATTCCCCATCTGTGCATTAGTTACTGGGCTGCATACTTTGGAGGCACTGGCCCATGTATGTACAGTAGCTCTCCCAGCTGTATCTCCTGGGGAAACATTTCATGCCCCTGAATCCAAACTGATGAACTTTGCAGATAATACCAATCCCAAAAAATCATTCAATCACGGAAACTGTGAAAAAAGATGAGAAAAGTGGGTTCAGGTTCTGGCGTGATACCCGCATGCTCTCGCCCCTCGAGGCTCTGTAATGATCACAGGTTCACCAATAGAAAAAGTGTTACACCTGTTAGGTAGATAGAACTTTATTTTTCCCCCAAAGGGAAATTTGGCTTTTTACAGACGTTATTTACATAAATAAATACATAAACAGATAAAACAAAAGCCAGGAGGATCTCCTGCTAGGACGCCTATATCCTTCGGCTCCCGGAACGCTACCCTCTGAAAGAGGTGGAAGAAATGATGAATCACTCGAGCGAGCGCCGCTCAAACCTCAAGACACACAAATCACTCACAAGAAACACGACTCGCCCGAACAAGCACAGGTCGCCCTATCGCACTCATCACTTGGGTGCACATTAGATCGGTAAACAAGGCGGATTCAGTGAGGTGATTTCAATCATTAATCACATTTATTTGCAGAGAAACCTTAGCAATTAGTACATTAGAGGGTCAGCTCAGGTTTGACGGTTTGGAGATACTGGCAGAGATGCGAGATTGCATTGGTTTGGACACGTGCAGATGTGCAGGTATATTGGGAAAAGGATGGAATTGCTAGGCAAGAGGAAAAGATGAAGGCCTAAGAGAAGGTTTATGGATTTGGTGAGGGAGGACAGGAAGATATGGAAGAAGATGATCCGCTGTGGCAACCCTTAACGGGAGCAGCTGATAGAAGAAGAATTTGCAGAGAAACCAGGCCTCAAATAATAGAAGTCAAAAGTAGAAGAAAGCATGCAACCTGAACAATTCAAATCAATGTTCGCGTAGTCAAGAGCCGACCTTGTGAAGTGAAGAATCCATTCTTCTTAGCTGTTTGAGGCTTGACTATTTTTTCCAAAACTCCGTTTTCTTAAAAGCGCACAAAGGAATGGTTTCACACATAAATCGACATAAAACTACTGTTGCGGCGTGCTGTGGCCGCTGTTGGCGCCTGTTTGCTGTCTCTGGCGGCTTAAGGGCCAGCAGAAGTGTATGGTGAGCTGGCTGTCTTCATGCAGCAGGAGGGTAGCGGTGGCAGTTGCGGTGTGATAAGATGGTTTGTTCCTCATGTAACCACGGAGCACATTGCCTGCTTTATTTTCTATGTAATGTGCCTATGTGAGCACACGGTAATACCCCAACAATTCAGAATCAACGTTTGCACTGTTTTTTTGTATCTCACATCCTCATACACCTTTATCGTAAGAGCATCCCTTATCTACAATAGAGTGTTCAGTCAGAGGAAAATATGAAGCTGGTTTGAAATTAGAAGTCGCTGAAGTGGCGAAAGAAATTGGTAACTGAGCTGCTGCAACAAAATTCGATGTGTCTGAGAAACTGGTACGAGATTGAAACAGGCAAGAAGATGTAAAAAATAAAAAATTTACTGTATACACTAGCATTTACGTTCTCCGGCGGATAAGTTGGGGCTTGATTTTACTGTATAATATCCGGTATGTTATAATGTTAGTTGTCGAAAACTCGTGATATTGGTCCAAGAGATTATGATATGCTAACACCCACTTGAGAGAGTATCCACGGAGCACACTACCTACGTGTAATACCCGAACTATTCTGAGGCGACGTTTGCACTGATTTGTGTCTTTTGTACCTCATACACCTTTATCGTAAGAGCATCCCTTATCTACGATGGAGCGTTCGATCAGCAGAAAATATGAAGCTGGTTTTAAATTAAGCATCGTGAAGTAGTGAAAGAAATCGGTAACTGTGCTGCTGCAACAAAATTCAATGTGTCTGAGAAACTGATGCGAGATTGGAGGAGGCATGAAGATGTACAAACAAAAAACAAAGAAATTTAAGCTTCACATTTTTGAACGGGCGTACAAGTCAGGGTCTGATTTTTTTTTTTTTTTTTGATCGATTTTTCAGGTTTCAAGACCCGACTTATACGTGAGTATATATGGTAAGTCTCGTATTTTTGAACGGGAGTATAAGTCGGGGTTTTACGATTGATTTTTCAGGTTTCAAGACCCGACTTATACACGAGTATATACGGTATTTATCTGTCGACAGTTTGATCAACTTCATTTGGCACAAATGTCGAGTTCGGTGAGTCCAACTTGTCGAGGCTCTCCTGTCTCCTGGAAAGCTCTGTGTCCGTTTTCTCTCTTTTAGTTAATACAAATACAACCCAAGTGGAGAATCTGCATCTCAGAACTGCAGTTGGGGTCTCCATTCTGTTACTTTTAGCAATCACACCTTCAAGTCTGAGAAAGCATCCCTGAATGCCATCAGCTCGTTTCTGTCATCTGCATGGTTTAGATGTCCCTCTTTTAATCAGCTACATGTATGATTTGTGTCATTATTAGCAGTTATTTGCCTTTTCAGCTTATTAGTAGAAAAGGATTCTTTCGTCGTCTTCTTCTTTCGGCTGCTCCTTTTAGGGGTTGCCACAGCAGGTCATCTTGCAGCAACCCTTAACGGGAGCAGCCGAAAGAAGAAGAAAGAATCCTTTTACTGTGTTAATATATGAATGTAATCGTAAAAAGAAGATGACGCACTGGAATTCTTCCTTCAAAAACCTGGCCAGGTTTTCCGTGTTTACATAGCTCAAGAATAATTGAATTACTCATCTAAGTGCAGGCAGCGTGAGCCTGAGATTAGGTTAATGTAGTTTATACAACCGTAGCTTTGTTGGATAAATTGCTGTCGTTTGTGGTTAGCTCCTAAGTGTGGATATTAAATTGTTTTGGTCTGCGTCCCGATCATATTTCTTAATGTAGCATGTTGTGCGTGTTCTCCATATAGTTACTCCTACACCAGCGCTTTTTAAGAAAACCCTCTTTCTAGGCCTGTTGTTTGAGTGCTGTAGGTCTGATGGGAGCTTTCTGGGTTTCAGTCCAAGATGGGTCTAACTATGGCCCTCAATACCTTTGACTTGAGTTGCACAACGGCCACAATGTCATGGAATGTTCTAACCTGCTATATCCAAACTGGGGGGTTTAGGGGCTGGAGCCTATCGCAGCTGGCATATGGTGCAAGGCAGGAACAAACTCCAGACATGGCGGCAATCCATTACAGGGCAATCGTGCACGGGCCAATTCAGCACTGCCAGCCCACCTTTGGACTGTGGGAACGAGAACATGCAAACGTGGAGAGAACATGCAAACTCCATGCTGGGAGGACCGTGGACACGAAGCCCTGGTCTCCTTACTTACACCCACAGTGTCGGTCACGAAGTGCCCTCTTTTGACACCGTTGACAACAGTGTTTACATCAGTTGGTTTACTTGACACTCGTCATTACTTGTGTCAGATAAGCCTCCCACAATCCGAATCTTAGCCCTCATGTAACCGGACACACCACCTAACATCAACAGCCTCCTCAACAGAGCGTGGCTCCGGAGGTCTTCACCTGGACCGTCCTGACACGCGATGAGCGTTTTGTCACTGATGTTGTCTGTGTTATGCAACTCATGTCATTGGTATCGCGTGCTGCACCTGCATGCCATTGTCCAAATCTTCCTTAACTCTTTGAGGGCTCAATATTTTTTCCCCAAAAAAAAACACAGTTTTCTCAACGGCACACAAAGCAATGGATTCACACAGAAACATAAAATAAAATGTCAAAAAACATAACATCTCTGCTGCTGCGTGCTGTGGCTACAAGTTCACCAGAAATGTGTGGCGGGCTGGCTGCCAGGCTGTCTTTGTGTGGCAGGGGCGGCAGTCGCAGTCCATCGCAATGTTGTTTGTACTTTTTGTCATTGTAAGTGGTGGCCCTCCCAGGCAAACGTTGCCGTAGGTGCGCCAGCTACACAAACCTGTTCATCACCCTAATCAGCTGGGGACCAATCAGCTGATGCTGGTACCTCACATTTGTTTTTTTCGATCGCTTGGATCAAAATCTCTGACAAGTCGGAGTCCAATTCAGTACTAATGTGCAAATGTTGTCCACAGCGTATTTTTGATTTATGCATTCACTTCAGTCTCTCGCCAGATGTCGATGCCATTTTACTCTTCGCTACTCACGTGAGTGCAGGGAATCTCGGTCAAACCAACGCAGCTAACTTTTCCTCTTAGCAAAGAGAGTCCCCCATAAACGTAACGGCAGGTTTTGTCACCGTTTACAGATTACCACTGTCAAACCCTCGTTTGACAAAAGACGACACCTGCCCTGAAAGAATTCATAAAAGGTGAAGTTTCTGTCTGTCTGTCTGTCTGTCTTTTTGATGTGTCTGTCAGTCATTGTGTCCTTCTGGTTGATGTGTCTGTCTGTCTGTTAATGTGTCAGTCTGTTGGTGTGTTGGACTGTGTGTATGTCTGGTTGATGTGTGTGTGTGTTTCGTCTCTGTCTGTGTGATGTGTCTGTCTGTTTGATGTGTGTGTCGGTCCATCTGGTTGATGTGTCTGGGTGTCCGTCTGTGTCTGTGTGTCCGTCTGGTTGATGTGTCTGTCTGTGTCTGTCCGTCTGTGTGTGTGTCTGTCTGGGTGTCCGTCTGTGTCTGTGTCTGTCTGGGTGTCCGTCTGTGTCTGTTTGATGTCTCTCTCTGTCTGTCTGTCTGTCTTTTTGATGTGTCTGTCAGTTAGTGTGTCCTTCTGGTTGATGTGTCTGTCTGTCTGTTAGTGTGTCGGTCTGTTGGTGTGTTGGACTGTGTGTATGTCTGGTTGATGTGTCTGTGTGTCCGTCTGGTTGATGTGTCTGTCAGTCAGTGTGTCTGTCTGTCTGTTAGTGTGTCGGTCTGTTGGTGTGTTGGACTGTGTGTATGTCTGGATGATGTGTCTGTGTGTCCGTCTGTGTCTGTGTGTCCGTCTGGTTGATGTGTCTGTCTGTGTCTGTCCATCTGTGTGTGTGTCAGTTTGTGTGTCTGTCTGGTTGATGTGTCTGTCTGGGTGTCCGTCTGTCTGTCTGGTTGATGTGTCTGTTCTGCGCAATGCAATCCAATGCAGCTTCGCCTTCACTGAGTGCAGGTGCGGAGCGGGGCGCTGTGAACAATTCTCAGTTAAAATACAAGTGGAGACGTCACTGATTACTAAATGCTGACCTGGTGCACATAGAAATGTATTATTTATTAAAACACACGGAGAACAAAGTAGAAGCTGATTGAACATAAATGGAAACCAACAACTACCATTCGTTATTTAATTGAAGAACTATGGCCAGATGATGGCAAAGGAGATTAAAATTGTAAAAGACAAAGTCGCCGTCATGGAGACCCCGGCCAACTGGCCATCTAGTCTGATGGGAAGATCTTTCCATCTGATGACTCCCAACGCTCCTTTAACCAAGTTGACTCTTGTCGAAATCCAAGTCTGTAGATGATTACTAAATACAGAACTGGTACACATAGAAATACTGATTTGTTAAAACACACAGAGAACAAAATAGAAAAGGATTAAACGTAAACATAAAAATATATATCTTATATATAAACATCTACCAGTCTGTCTGGCCTGGAAGTGCAAGGCTACAGCACGAAGCTCAAAGAGCCGGCAAGGCGGCCCCAAGTTAATGAGTCGGAAGAAGAAAGATGTCTGAGGCTACAGCATGAAGCTGAACGAAAGCAACTCTGTCGCCAAAGTGAAACCGCCGAGGAAAGACAAACTTGCTTAGCCGATGTGTTTTGTCTTGGTAGAGTAATATATTTTGCTCTACTTGCCCCTTTTGTATTATTAATATGTAGCCTTTGTCAGAATTCCTCAAATCTTCCAGACTTACCACTGTTTCTAAGGTATTGTACTTTATAACTTCTCCCCACCTTCCCTTCTACATCTGTAACCTCAGGAAATTAGGTGAAATAAAAGACAAGCAGGGGTTAAGTTACACTTTAAATAATGTATTATCGATGATATTCATAAATAATAACAATATGCAAAGTACACGTGAATATTGGCAACCATACAACTTGATAAATGGTGATGTGTAGTTCCAGGTGGCACACAGACTTGTCTCTAGTTGAGGCATCATTTTTGGTCAGCTTTCTTCAGAACGGGCCGCATGCCTGTCTCAATATGGCTGCCGAGCTGTGCTCTTCATTGTGTTGTCCTTTTCAGTTCATGGCGTGAGATGGTCTTTCATCAGCTTGGTAAGAGAGAGAGAGCTGGGTAAAGCAAGCACATTTTTAGGCTTTCTGTCCGATAGGATGTTGTGGTACTTAAGCCAATTCCAAACAGCCATACTTCAGACCGATGGGGGAACAGAACATCTTCACACCTGCCCTCCAGACCAGGTGTTAAGGTGAAGCTTGGCAGTTAGGCAGCCTGGCTTTCCTTTGGGGTTGACTGAGAAACAGCAGAGAAACGCTTACCAAACTTGCTTGAGGTGCTTCCCTTCCAACCCTGTCGTAAAATTCAAAGAGACTCATTCGTAAACATGAATGCTTCTCACTAATGTAACACTAATATTACATTTGCTTTGCCTAAGTTACAAATAAAGACATGCAAAATATTTATCAGCATGTATGCAAAATTTTACATCACAACACCGGTAATACACAAGCAAGGCGAGCACGTCGGCAAAACGAAACCTCTGAGGAGGGAGAAACTCGCGTAGCCGCTGATAGACATGGTGGGCGAGCACATCCGCAAAATGAGATCACCGACTCTGCATTTCAGTTTTTTTTTTTTCTTTCCAGACAGTTTCAATAGTTTCTAGGAGCCCAGCACGGGCTTACACAGCTAGTATATTTATATTTAAACATCTGTTGTTTACCATTTGGTATGGGATTATGGGGCGCATAATCTGTTTTTGTGTCTGTTATATGCCATTTGTTTTGGAATTCGCAAAATCAGTGCTAATGTTTGTGGGTTGCCATCTGTTGGAATGGAAAAAATGCAATTCAGTTGATTACTACATGCGTTACGAAACACACTCCGATAGATGGTGCACTGCAGACGTTAGCGCTGAATACATGAAACGTCCCTAATACTCTGACATTTTCCAATTTATCTTTGTTAGGACAGAAATTTACAAAGAAAGACAGAATTTTGTTTATCCCCGGGGGGGAATTTAATAAGGTGTTATATGACTTGGCTAGACGTCGTCTTTGGCAGGTTGTTGCAGTAAAATAAATTACTTGGACTACATTCACGTTACTAGGCTGAAGTGACTCAAATCCCATTTTTTTTGCCTCAATCTGACACACATCTGATGTTTTCAGGACACAGAAAACTGGTCCTTTCAAATCAGATTTATGACCATTTCATATGTGGTCTCAGGCCGGACACGTATCTGGTTCATGGCTATCATGTGACATGAATGAGAACGGCCAGACTGGAATTAATACACATGGGCTGAGCACTGCCGTCATCAGCCAGCACCGACAGAGCGGCAAACAAACAATGGAGGAGAGCTACAGCTGTGACAGCAGTCATGGTCCCACCATCGCTGGCTTTTTTCTCATACCCAGACATGTCTTGGCGTAGCAGTGGCAGTGAAAACAGCACATGCTAGCCGTCTGGCTTTGTACTGCCTCCTTGACGTAATCATGTGCAGCTGACGAACTGTTAGCTCTCCTCCACAGGCTTTTCGACTGTAGGTGGTTCATCGTAATCAGAAGCCCGCTGTCTGCTTCTACCACAAGAACACCTCTGGTCTTTGAAGTTCAAAATCGCTGCCCCTGCTTTGCGTGCCACCTTGGATTGGTTTAGAAATGTGGCACTCGGTGAGCCGTCTAATTGATCTTACTCACTTTTAAGCAAAGTTCACTCATGGTTGTCTACAGACACGTATATGATACCATTGGCGTGGAGTGGAGAACAAGACAAGGCCAGGTTTGATATCTGACCATCTGACACACTTAATTAACCCTTGACAGACATACACACCTCTTTTAAAACCCACATGAAGCCACGAATGACAAGGCCACTATGCAGTCCTGCTGAATGCATATTGTGGCATGTAGCCATACAACTTGCTGTCTCCTTTAACCCCGTTTGTCAGGACTTCATTACTTTCAAGTTCATGTGCTGCCTTCTTCATGGTGGTGCTCTGATGTGCCTTCAGGGAGGAAGCGTAGAAATTGGTTAGTTGAACTGAAGACCGCCGCACGCTTCCTGTCAACATACCTGCACGAACTGGCCTTTGTCTGGTAGGTAATGCTATGTGTGCAGCACGGCAGAGAATTGGGTGATGTCTGCCTCTGTGGAAGAAAGTCAACTTGGAGATAAAGATGGAGACGTTTAAACAGAAGCTTTAGTAAAGAATGCTGTCAGCTAAAGCTCCCTGCTGTCACCCTGGACCCCGCTGCATGTGTGTATAGAGAGATAGATAGATAGGCACTATATAATACATAGATAGATAGATAGATAGATGTGAAAGGCACGCTATGATAGATAGATAGATAGATAGATAGATAGATAGATATTTGTGAAAGGCACTATATAATAGATAGATAGATAGATAGATATTTGTGAAAGGCACTACTGTATATAATAGATGAGTAGATAGATGTGAAAGGCACTCTATGATAGATAGTTATTAAAGGCACTAAATAATATATAGACAGATGTGAAAGGCACTATATAATAGATAGATGAGTAGAGAGATAGATTTGAAAGGCACTATATGATAGATAGTTATTAAAGGCACTATATAATATTAAGAGATAGAGAGATGTCACATAGACTGATAGATAGATGGAAAGGCACTATATGATAGATAGAACTTTTTTTGTCCCCACAGGGAAATTTTGGCTTTTAATAAAAGTTTTTTAAATACATAAATTGGTAGATAAATAAGTAAATAAATAAGTTCAGAAACAAAAAGAAAACCAATGAGAAATATGGAGCTTCTGTAAAAAGGCTGCTGCTTGTTAGAATCTATAGATCAACAAATACATTAGCCAGAAAACTTACAAACTATCTATCAGGATAAAAGGAACCAGCGGAGACCCAAAGAAAAGTTGGGGTGCCAACCTCTCATCCGGGCCTGGTATTTTAAGCCTTATTAGAGCCTGTAAGGTGGCCCACAGACGGCCCAAAATGAAAAGACCTTTAGCACTGTGTAGTTCATTTAATGTCATTTTTCTGCTTACAAACAATAAGCATAAGCAATGGCTGTCCAGAATTCAAACCAAGTTACTTGATCGAAAGGAATTTAACAGACATGTTTACAGCAGTTTGCATGTTCTCCCCGTGTCTGTGTGGGTTTCCTCCGGATGCTCTGGTTTCCTTCCACAGTCCAAAGGCATGCAGGTTAGGTCCATTGGCGATTCTAAATTGTCCCTAGTGTGTGCTTGGTGTGTGTGCGTGTGTGCCCTGCAGTGGGCTGGCGCCCTGCCCGGGGTTTGTTTCCTGCTTTGCGCTCTGTGTTGACTGGGATTGGCTCGAGCAGACCCCCGTGACCCTATAGTTAGGATATAGCGGGTTGGATAATGGATGGATGGATATTTACAGCAGGGAAACAGATTGGGACAGCAGTATTCAGTTTACAGTAATCTTGAAGTTAGCTGCTGTTTGATGTTTGTGTTTTATTTTAAATTTATTTTGTAGTCATTGTCTCCTCCAACCCCAAACTAGCAATTCATTAGATGGAAGGATGGATGAAGTAATTGTTTATAATTTAGGGTCCACGTGAATTTGCTGTTGTGTTTGGCTTCATGAGGCCTTCACTTATTTTAGTAATTCTTCACAGCAGTAGACATTTCCTTGTAAATTTTGCCTTTAAAACTGCAAGTTCAGCAGCCAATGCTGAGTCACATACAGCCTTCTGATAATTTATATCTGAGCTCAGAGATCAAAGTGTTTTAGGTTTGAAATGAGACTTCTTCTTACTGTTTTTGAGTCACTGATGCCTGGCCCGGCATATTCTGTTTATTCATTAATTCCATTTTCCCATCACTTGGTGGAAACCTTTTTTGGAAGTAACTGTTTGCAAAACCAGAACGAGCCTTTCCTTTACCTCCAGTTATGTATACACCAGTATGTCACAATGACAACATTTACTTTTACAGCACATTTTCATACATGAAAGCACAACATCATTTCCAAAAAAAAGTTGGGATATAATGTAAAATGCAAATGCAAATTCTCTTTTACCCATCCGTAATTTAAATGAGCGCAGTTTAAAGGCAAGGCATTGAATTTCACCCCGGAAGATCAATAAAGTACATCTGCTCTAATCGTAATATGTAAAGTGTAAACTAATCAACCTCATTTATTTTGGTAAATAAACACTCATTGTAAGCGCGATGCCTGACACACTTCCTAATAAAAATGCTGGGATCGCAGTGCATTCCCCGCTGTGTTACGTCACCTTTCCTTTTAATCAACGTTCAGTAATTGCTGAGGACCTGAAGACGCTAATCGTTGTAAAGTTGAAAGTGGATTTCTTTTCTCCCATCCTTGCTTAATTCAGAACTTCAGCTGCTTGACACCTGCTGGGTCTCCGTTGGCGTGTTTTGCAGTTCATAATGCGCCACGTGTTTTCAATGGCAGACGGGTCTGAACGTTTGAAACCATCGAGACGAGAACAGGCCATTCAACCCAGCAAAGCTCGCCAGTCCTCTCCACTTGGTTTCTTCAAAAGAAACATCAAGTCGAGTTTTGAAGGCCCCCTAAACTCCTCCTGTCTACCACACTACGTGGTCACATATTCCAAGTGTCTGTTGTTCTCTGTGTGAAGAAGAACTTCCTAAGGTTTGTGTGAAGTGGACCCTTAACAAGTGTCCAACTGTGTCCTCGTGTTTTTGCTGAACTCATCTTAAAGTCTCTGTCTCCATCCACTGGACTAATTCCCTTTATAATTTTAAACACTTCAGTCAGGGCTCCTCTTAGTCCCTGAAGATGCTCAGCTCTTTTCATCTTTCCACATAACTCATCCCCTGTAGCCCCCCATAATCAGCCTAGTCACTCTTCTCTGGACCTTCTCTAGTGCTGTTATGTCCTTTTTGTAGCCTGGAGACCCAAACTTCACCCAGGACTCCAGATGAGGCCTCACCAGTGACTTTTAAATCTTGAGTAGAACCTCACGTGACCTGTACTCCACACATCAAGGGGCAGTGTGATCATTTTCGGCACATGACGTCAAGAGTCTCTGTTTACATGTGACAGAAAGCCACTCTG
Organism: Polypterus senegalus; assembly: GCF_016835505.1. Lineage (NCBI taxonomy): Eukaryota > Metazoa > Chordata > Cladistia > Polypteriformes > Polypteridae > Polypterus > Polypterus senegalus. The sequence goes on along the minus strand of NC_053159.1, from coordinate 3,716,479 downwards.
CGGATCCTCTGGGATCGATGTGCGCTTCGATGTTTGATGAGTGGTGAAGCAAAATGGCGACATACAAATGCAGTTGTGGTGCTTTTATATTCAAGCATTGCACATTCCCCAAAGTAATGACATGACACATTTTAAAAGTCTCACATACAGTTTTCTGTGCCATCTTTTGGTTTTTGCACCTTCACAATGGCATCAGTATGTACGGTGGCGTATTTGAGCCACAGAGAAAAAAAGTTTGGGACACGGTGAAAAGGTCTATTTTGTGATTAAAGTGGAAATGTTGGCTTAAATCTCGAAATGTCCACTTTAACCTCGTAGTTATGGCTGGGCGGTATGACAATATTCTATATCACAGAATTTTTCAAAATGATACCAGTTTTACGGTATTCAACGGTATTTTTTTTCCCCCCACGCACGAGTGGATGTTAACCACATTTTCCAGTGCAATTACTGCAGTAGACTGGCTAAGAATAACCTACTCCACTGTCATGAGAATTTAATGTGCACACAAGTATTAATCCAGGTTTTCATGGCCCCATAAGTGATCGTTTTCAAGGGGGTGGCACTAATGAAGAGAAGGAATCCCATTGCATGACAGTTGCAGTCAAAATAAAGAACCTTTTTATTGAACAAATTTTGCAAACAACTTAAACTATAATTTTGACAACAAATTTTTAACCATCCAAAGAGGCATTTAGACTTAGTAAAATATTCAGAGGTGCTTGTCAAAAGTTGTATTGCACTGAACACGTCTTAGAAAAGGAATAAAGAGTAAACCAACTACACTTTCTGTTAATCTCTGTCCACTGACACGTAAGCTATATGGATTGTAATGGCGTTGGTTATCCCGATCCACCACTTGCTTTTTTTGTCCTATCTAGTACCTCTAGCAAACGTGTCCGACTCGAGTGTCCTGTGGCTTTTCCAGTTTTACCTGAGGACGTGGAGGGTGCCAATCTTAGCTCCATTCTGTACATCCATGGTACTCCAAAGTATGTTTGCGGCTAAGGTGGTGCAGCAAATTGCTCGTGTTGCCCCCTCCGGCGACAACTTTAGCTCCACAGCATTTGCGGTAAATAGTTGTTTGGTCCACATCCGACCTTTTAAAACCAAAATCTCCAAACAACAGACGCGGCTCCTTTTTTGACAAAAGTTCTTCTGTGCCATTTTGTTCGACTTTATCGTCTGCTACAGCTTCAGTTTTGGAATGTTCTCTGTCCATTTTCACTGCACAATACCGCCACTAAACACATGTTCTCTGTTGCATACGTGTTTAGCGGTGTAGCAGTGAAAAAGGTCCCCCCTTAAACAGTTTCCCGCTGCGCCTCGTTCTGAACGTTGTTTAGGCTATTTAAACTGGTATAGCTTATAGTCGGTCCATCAGCTAAAACCCAAATTGGTCTTGGACTTCTCGGCTCTTTCTGTCTTTTGCAAACATCAACTCCGCAATCTTGGTGTTATCTTTGACAGTAACCTCTCTTTTGAGAAACAAGTTAATTCTGTAGTCAAGAGCTGCTTTTTCCAGCTTTGTCTATTAGGTAAGATCAAGCCTTTTTTATCTTCAAGGGATCTCATGCTTTTATCTTCTCTCGCCTTAATTACTGCAACTCGCTGTATTCTGGGATTAGCAAATACTTGATACGCAGGTTACAGGTGGTCCAGAATGCTGCCGCTCGCTTTCTGATCGGGGCAAGAAAGTCTGACTCTGTTTCTCCAATATTAGCTTCTTTACACTGGCTGCCTGTTACTGATTTTAAAATCTTGTTGCTAGTTTTTAAATCTTTACGTGGGCTCACTCCTGCCTATTAATCCGAATTGTGTGCTTTACACCAGCCATCTAGAGTGCTTAGATCTTCTGGTCAGTTGTCTCTTGTTGTCCCTCGTACCGAGTGTCAAACCAAGAGGGACAGACAGGGCTTTGTCAGCTGCTGCTCCTCGCCTGTGGAACTCTTTACCTCGTCACATAAAAGGAGTCGTCGACAATTCAAAACGAGATTAAAGACTCATTTCTAGTCACTTGCATTCCGTGACCTTCAGTAATACTGATGGTTTCCTCATTGTGATTATGTAACATTACTTCTATTTATTATTAATTTTATTTATGTTTCATTTGTTTTATTTCTATTTGTCTTTTTATATTAATTGTATGCTTTTCATTCTTTTATTGTAGCATTCATATGTTGTTTTAAATGTGCTATAGAAATAAAGTTGACATTGATATTGACATAGCGGTATAAGAAAAATTCATATCATAACAAAAATAAAAAACGGTTTTCAGTATGAACAGGTATACCTCCCAGCACTACTCGTAGTTTATTTTATTTAGAATAGAATGGAATTCTTTATTGTCATTATGTATACACATAACGAAATTTTTTGTTGGTAGGACTCGGCTTCAAGGCAGAATACTTAAAATACACAATACACTATAAATAATAAAATAAACATCCATCCATCCATCCATTTTCTAACCCGCTGAATCCGAACACAGGGTCACGGGGGTCTGCTGGAGCCAATCCCAGCCAACACAGGGCACAAGGCAGGGACCAATCCTGGGTAGGGTGCCAACCCACCGCAGGACACACACAAATACACCCACACACTAGGGCCAATTTAGAAACGCCAATCCACCTAACCTGCATGTCTTTGGATTGTGGGAGGAAACCGGAAATAAGTATAAAAGACAGCAGCAATAAGACATCATCAAGTCCAGACTTTTCCTGAGGTAGAACGCCTGCAGAGACCAGTGATCTGTGTGTGTGGGTCTGCAGGGGAGGAATACGAGTGTGTGTTTGATTATGAGGGAAAGTGCATGTGCGTGTCTACAGGGGGCAGGCTAGGGGCAGATGTGTGTGTGTGTGTGTGTGTGTGTATCAGCAGGGGCAGACGGACTTCACAGCTCTGGGGAAAAAGCCGTTTCTCAGTCTGTGGGTACCAAGGTTATTATAGTTTTGCCTTTTTATGTTAGTTTTTATTTCTATATTTTTTCTGACCTTATGGAAATTCAGTTTAGTTTTAGTTTTCCTTCATTGTGTATTTTTAGTTTTAGTTTAGTTTTTTATTTCACAAAGGTATTTCTATTTTATTTTTATATATATTAGTTTCAGTTTTAGCTTTAGTAATTATGGCATGCAGCTCCAATGGAGTTACTTTTGTGTCACAATTGGACAGAACTGCACACTTAACAGATTTGGATATGAATTTAATGTTAGTGGAAGCTTACTACACTGCTTGGTTTACTGTCTGGTCTAATAAAAACAAACATTATCAAAACTAGACACTTAATATGAACAATTTTACACAATTTAATAATTTTTAAAATATTTTCTCATGAAAATCACAAGGGCTTAGGAAGAACAGGACTCTTAGGCTTGAGTCAGTGTGCAGACCCCATCTAGCTGTATTGAGGGAAACAAAGAACAACAAGCATGTAGTGTCAAGGTTAGGGGTGGTGAGTCTTGAATAGCCCACCATAAGAACAGTAAACCCATAATGAGCAGAGCAAGAGCAGGTAATAAGAGTATGGACAGGCACAAAACAACAGAGACAGTGTCTGAGATTAAAAGAAACATGTATATTATCTAAACCTGTTTATCCAGGGTAGGATTGCAAAACTTACAAGGGTTAAAGACTAACAGCAAGAATATTCATTCAAAAACTAAAACTAAAAATATTTTAGTAAATTATTTTATTTCAATTAGTCTTTCCAGCCACTTTAATAGTTTCGTTTAGTTTTAGTTTTTAATTTTGGTTTTGTTAATTACTTTATTTCAGTTTACGAAAATGTTTTTTTAATAATAGTTTCAGTTTTCATTTTAGTTTTTGTTAACTATAATAACCTTGGTGGGTACGTGTTTTTATGTTTCGGTACCGCTTTCCCAAAGGCAGTTGGTACAAACAGTCCATTTCCCGGATGGGTGAGATCCGCAGCTGTACATTTGGCCCTGTTCTGCACCCTTCCAGTATATACAGAGTCCAGGTCTAGGAGAGGACTTCCCACGATCCCCTGTGCTGTCCTCACCACCTGTGCCAAGTCCTTCCTGTCCTGTGTTGTGCAGCTGCCGTACCACACTGTCATACTGGGACAGAGAATGCTTTCTGTAGCAGATCTGTGGAAGTTTGTGAGCAGCCGAGAGGAGAATCCAGCACGTCTCATCTTCCTGACAAAGAAGAGTCTTTGTTGGGCCTTCGTTATCAGGTGACATGTGTTTAAAGACCAGGTCAGATCTGATGTGATGTGAAGACCCAAGAACTTGATATTGTCCACACACATTACAGCCTCCTCATGTATGAATATAGGAGCATGTTCTGTTCTTCTGGACCTCCTATAGTCCACAATGACCTCTTTGGTCTTTTATCATTGAAGTAGACCGTCGTTAACGTCATCTTAAAACCAACCCAGTTGTTAATCGCTACAGGCTTCTGGGCCTTCCTCCTGACCTGACAGCAGCAATCGCCACACACAGAACACGTTACATTTCTGATATTCCAGCTCTCTGTACATTTAGAATCCGTAGATTGATACTTGAGATCACTTTCATGGTGAAATGCAGTAAAGTATGGATGTTACATTTTACAGATAAGTCGTTAACTTCTTTTAACTCTTTGAGGGCTGAATATTTTTTCCAAAAAACAGTTTCGGAAAAGCAATGGTTTCACACACATCAACATAAAACGTCTGTTGCTTCATGCCGTGGCTGCCAGTTTGCCAAGAATATACATCAGGCTTTCTGCCAGGCTGTCTTTGCGTGGCTGAGTCAAAGTCACAGTGCATTGCAATCTGGTTTCTAACTGGCAGTCCTCCCTGGCGAACATTGTCAGTACAACGATTAGCTGGGGACCAATCAGCTGAAGCTGGAACCTCACATTCATCTTCAATCACTTGTATCAAAATCTGAGTTCGACAAGTCATAGTCTAGTTCAGAGATAACAGGCAAAATGTCTTCCATGGAGTGTTTTGCTTTACGCATTCACTTCGATCTCTCGCCAAATGTCAGTGCCATTTTTGCCGTTGTTTGCGCCTTGCTACTCACACGAGTGCAGGAAATCTCGGTCAAACCAATGAATCTAACTTTCCTTCTTTTTGTCACAGTTTACAGTCGATTACCATCGTCGACTCTTCCTTTTGACAAAAGTCGATATGAGCCCTGAAAGAGCATTAGCACTGCTGTCTCTCAGGGAGTCCCGTCCCTGGCGTTTTCCTGGTGGGTTTCCACAGTGGGCTCCGGTTTCCTTCCAAAGATATGCAGGATTGGGGATTTCGGGACGTTAAAATAATGCCTGTGTGTGTGCTTGTGTTCACCTTGCGATGAGCTGATGCCCTGTCCAGGGATTGTTTCTGCCTCCTGCCTGATGCTAGCTGGAATGGTCACATCCCCAGATTGATGGATTTAATCATCAAACTGTCCTCGGAATTTAATGGCAAATCACACCACCGAGAAGCTGAAGCTGTTCTCACCGTGATGATATCTCGCACAGCCACCTGGTGGAATCATCCAGATTTATGTAAAGTACGCGCATGAGTACAAATAGTAGCGTCCGCAGGAGCACGCGTCACGTCGTGTGAAGTATAAACGTGGCCTTATATGCAGCCTGCCCTGCGGGTATCCTTGTAGGAGTGCCACTTAGTGGGATGCTGCCATTCTGTGTACGAGGGGAAGACATAACTCCTGGGAGCAGCCTCTGTCTGTCCATCGATGCAAGGAACTGGCACCCATCCTGGTCGGGATACCAGACCACCCTTGTCCATCCATTACGGCCTCCCACCCAGAACCTGCGTCCGTCTCGGTTGGGACGCCAGTCCATCCAACATAGCATTCCGACCCCATTTCAAATTTATTTTGCCCAAAGACAAAAAAAAAAAAGAAAAGCACCCAACTGCGGCCTCTCGTGCGAGTCTTTACCTTGTTGATGTGCCTCACATTTTGCAACACCACTGATCAGTCAAAGATAAAGAACACAATGTACAGCTCAGCCTCTTAGGGAGTGAAGAAATAATAATTATGTGCTGTTGTGGTCTTATGGTTGTTTGGTTCAACTATCAAGATTGTTTCAGTCAGTCTTGCTTATCTAACTGTATCTGTTTCTCTTTTTAAAGGAAAAAAAAACGTAGCAACAGAAAACGGCATTCATTACTTCTGTCTGGGTAACTGAAAGCATAACAGACCCTTGTAACCGTTACCGTCATTATCAGACCTGCTTAATCGAGGATTGGGATGGCACAAGCTGTATTGGGTGCAATGCAGTGAGTGGTCCTTAAGTCCGTTTCACAGTACCCGGGCATGCCCACTCAGGCTCACAGGGGACACTAAGGCTACGTCCACACAACGTTTATGTTATGGGCGCATCCCTGGATTGATGGATTTAATCAATAGACATCCTTTTCAGAGATTTTGCGGTAAGGTGTCATCGGAATTTAATGGATGTTCCAGGCAATTTACAACACAACAAAGCCAAACCTGATCTCACCATGATAACATCTCACACTGCCACCTGGTGGATTGTTCCAGATTTACGTAAAGTACGCACAACAGTATAAAGCGTAAAACGCTTGCATAACTTGGCCTTATACTCGCGTGTTCCTCTAAATTAGGGGTGAGCAGCTTTGATCCTGGAGGGCCGCGGTGGCTGCAGGTTTTTGTTCCAACCCAGTTGCTTCATTAGAAACCAATCCCAACTGATTTCACGGCTTGTCAGTGTTTTAACCCTTAAACCACCACATACTTGGGGTTAATGCACCCCGGGCGCCAAATACTTTTTTTGCTGCACTTTTTAAGGAAACGTCACAATTCACCAAGAAAAAGTGAAATTTTAATGAAGCCCATTTTTTTTTTTTTTTTTTGCAAAGAGCATCACACTTACTGCAACACTGATTATTCCATCCATCTATTATCCAACCCACTATATCCTAACTACAGGGTCACGGAGGGTCTGCTTGGAGCCAATCCCAGCCAACACAGGGTGCAAGGCAGGGAACAAATCCTGGGCAGGGTGCCAGCCCACCGCAGGACACACACACCAAGCACACACAGGGACCATTTAGGATCGGCAATGCACGGGAGAACATGCAAACTCCACACAGGGAGAACCTGGGAAGCAAACCCGGGTCTCTTAACTGCGAGGCAGCCCCCCTACTCACTGCCAATGAACTGTAAAAAGTTATATGAAAAAAAAAACTACTGCAACAATTTATTATGATATGTAAAAGGTGTAACTGTCACCATTGATGATATTCAGTAAATCACTGAGCCAAGTGTGCTTGAACTGGCTGCACACAGAGGCCAATGCTGATGCCAACAGGCTAGTGCAATGGCTCAATCCCAGGGACAGTGATGCTGCAGGGGGCGCCAGTGGTCATGAGCTGGCTGCTCAACGAATGGACGGCATGGACTGATCAGCTCCAGTGGTCTGGCAAATTGCACTGGGAACCGAGTATAGCCGGCTTGGGCAGTTTAAGGGTTAAGCCTGCCATGTCAGGTCATTCTTACATTGTAACTTGTTTTTTTTTTTTTTGCCTTTCCAAGGATCTCATCTGAATGACTTTAAGCCTTAATGGTTGAGTAATTCTCAGTCCTTCACTTTTTTTTTTTTTTTTATCTTCTCCTCTTCTATTTCCTTCCTACTGTTGCATTAAACCAGCCAGTTTACGATGAACACACGCAGGTATTAATGGAGACAAGTCAGATGTCTACTGTACGTTGTCCCTCTCTGACACTGGGCCAATGTAGAGACACCAATAAACCTAACGTGGAATCTGGCAGAAAAATTAGAAGGAATAAATCAGTAGGCTTTGCGCCCTCGGAACCAAGTCACCCAAACTCTTCTCTAACATTTCAGTAGTGATGTACCGCTCTGATGCTGGTCTTTCTGATCATAAAATAGGTCATTACGATAGCAATTGGTGAGAAGAATTCATACTTAATTGCCGAATTATGGGATTTGAGGGTTCCTCTAGACCAGGGGTTCTCAACGTCAGTCCTGGGGACCCCTTGTGGCTGCGTGTTTTTGTTCCAATAAGCTTCTGATTTTAATTGGAATCCTGGGCTAGTTAAGTGAACTGTTATTGCCCAGATTCTGTGTTTTGGGACCAAAACAGAAATTAGATAAGTTAAGTTTGGTAAAAAATATATATATATTAAAGTGTACTAAGCAGTATATAAAATATATATATTTTATTTTTTTTTTAACAATATTTTCATCTTGGTGTTCATTCTGTTTTTCCGGGTGTTCTAATTGTTTGTTTAATCCATTGTTTTCAAATTAGTGCATCTGACAATTCGGTGTTGTTAGCCCGAGTGTCTGCTCTGCTTGTTTTTAATTGTCATTAATTAAAATGACATTAAAGACTGCACAGAGAAAGAGCAATATAGAATGAAAGCAACAAAAGAGAGTTAATCATTTGAATCTATAGCAAAAGCAGAAATATTTCTAAATGTCTTATAATAAATGTAAAAATCATGCTGCTGTGCTTTCTTAATATACTGTAGAATAAGAGAAGAGAAAAAAAAAAATCCCAGCCCATTAATTGAGATCAGTTGTCACGGATTATAAATCTGGTTGGAACAAAACCCTGAAGGTACAGTTGGGCCCCCAGGACCGACTTTGAGAACCCCTGCTTTAGACCAGGGGCGACGAGCTTTGGTCCTGGTGGGCCGCAGTGGCTTCAAGTTTTCATTTTAACGATCTTCGTCACTAGTGCTGCTAATTAACTTCTTTTGCTTTAATATTAATTAACTTGACTCCAACTCCTTAGTTGTTTCCTTTTCCTTAGTTAGCAGCCAAGTAATAGTGAGGCACAAAACATGAGCAGCTCACCTGTGCCCATCACACAACACCTGAAAACCAGTAACGGCGTACTGCATGATAACGTGCAGTGAATACACTTGACTTGAGCGTTCCTAGACTTCCTCCTCTTTCTCTGCGTGTTTAGCACTCGTTTGCTCAGATGTCGATCCGCTTGCTGCTTCCTGAGCTGCTCTTATTTTCTCCACCCTAGCGGCCCGCTGCTTCTCTTCTTTCGTCGGCATCTTTTCACGTTAAAACTGATTAAGTTAGTTTTGTGTTGCGTTTTCTTCATTTTTTCACTTTAGCTGGCACTTAAGTTTTCAATCTGCCTCAAGAATGATTAGTGAAGGTGGTAGGGAATGAGAACGGCGCCCGTACGCATGCGCCACATGGCCGCCCTGCTGCGCGCTGCCGAGAGTTGATTCTACAATAAATTTAAATAAAAATATAAAGAGTAATAAAAATCATCACCCCGAAAGCGTATAGTAGACGTCGCGTAGTATATGTGTACCAAATTTCAAGTCAATCGGTGAAACGGTTTGCGAGCTACAGGTGATTTAAAATCCTGGACAGACAAACGAACAGCCTCGGTAGCGTATTATAGAAGAAGATAAAGAAAGGTGACAGTCTCGGTAAGGTTGATGTCTCAGGTCACCAAAACATTTTGACGATGTTGTTAGAAAAAACAGAAAATCAACAGTTTTGGAAAAGTCTGCTGTGGCGGAATGAGAGCAGCAACAAGCCGTGGAATTAAAGAACGGGCTTAATTAACAGCAAGAATCGGCTTCTCATTAAGAGGCTGGTTGGAGTTTGAAATCCCAGTTTAGATGCTCATCTGTTGGCTCGTTTCATGTCTCATTTCTGTTTGGCTGCCATTTAATCAATTCAGAGGAGTGAATCCTTAAAAACGGGGCTATTAGAATGAAGGGAAAAGAAGTTAATTAGCAGTGAAAACTGATTAGGAAAAGGGTTAGAATGAAAAGCTGCAGCCACTGCGGCCCACCAGGCGCGGAGTTCGACCCCCCTGCTATAGAGTGACTCTTTCTTTTGCACAGTTTGGCTCAAAAACAAATCGGCATATCGTCATCTCATAACAGGCTTAAGTTTCGAGTTTGGTATTTTTCCGTCCAGCCATTTTAGCTCTAGACTGTCCTGAAGAAACCATGAACCACAGACACACGCATCATCAAGATATCGACATTTTCCTATCAGAGATCCGTTGAAAACCGGAGATCGAAATTTTTTGACGAATCAAAAGCTTTCGCTCCTCCCTCATAGGTGATAGGTCATGGTGGATGGGGCGGCAGGGAGGGAACAGCGCAAAGCCAAAGCACACCAATGACACCCAGGACAGTATTGAAGAACGGGATTCGGGAGTTGTGATGTACTGTACTTTAGTGGCGCTAACTGCACCTCCATGCCTCTTATACATAATGTCATGGCACGCCGTTATACCAGGCCCAGTTTACACAACTTGAACCACAGAACAGTTTTTAAAATCGCAAATCAGATGAGTCAAACAATCAACATTTAGCCACCTCACTACATGCCGAGTCTCAGAAAAGTGCAAAGGCAATGATGACGTGATGACCTCTGCATCTCTCTGAACCTGCAGCACAATGGTCATTGATAAAACAATCGCTTGCACCGGGCACAAGGGAGTCTGTGATTTTTATGAGCATTTAGTATTTGCGTCCTCTGTGATTCATCCCTCATGAGTATTATATTCAGCATATAATTAAGGTTGATTTTGCAAACCACCATGACTAAGATGACATGAGCAATCCTTTCTAATGCTAATCTAATCTGTGCTATAATTGATTGTGGTCAATGTCAGATTTCATTTAACATTTTTAAAACCTCTGAAATATTTTGCAAGGTAAGAGTTTTTTTTGCTTTTAGTAAGCATCACAATGGTTGGTAATTCTGCTTCACAGCTGCCTTTAATTTCCAGAGTAGGCCGCACTCAGTTGGTGGAGTTTGCATGTCCCTCCTGTGCCTCTGTAGACTTCACTCTGCTACACCCCAAAGATGGGTGTCTTGAGGTATTTAATGGCTCTGAAGTTGGCTCAGGATGAGGAAGTGTGTGTGAGAATGTCCTGTAATGGACTGGGGTGTATTGACCCTCCAAGTGGGTTATGAAAATGGATGAATAAACGCCTTTTAATATTGGTATCGTCAACCTCAGATTTATAGCCAACCGTGTTGATGTGAATTGTGCTTGTGGCTGAGGGCCACAGGATAACAACAGGGTATCCTAACCAAGTATTGTCTGGAGCCTTTGGTAGAATAGGATTTGACACAATACTTGACTGTGGGCTCTGATGAGGTACTTTTTCTGCACACCACCTCTACACCAAGCCCACCAAAAGCTCTGCTTTTGTCTTACGTCACCGTACAACTCGGCCCCATTAAAAGTTCTTGCAATGTTTAGAAAACTGGACCCTCTTTAAATTTGATTTATTTATTTTTTCTGGCAAACCCCGAAAACAACTCGTGATTACGTATATGGCATCTGATTGTAGATTTGGAGGCTCTCTGCTGACCCCCAACTACCATCTGCAGCTGAGATTCTTTGACTGCTTGACACACACACATATAGACACACATCCTCTTCCGTGCCGATTTTTAACATCTCCACTTGCTTTGAACTTCTTAATCGGTGCCCGGAGAGACGAAACGGGTATTTTCAGCTGGTTAGCTCTTTTCTTGTTTCTTCTTTCCTGATCTGTGGCACTGAACAACCTTTTGTCACACGCCATGACTGTAATCTCGGGTCTTTCCCATTGTGATGGATGACTAATGGAATTTGGCTTGGGTTATTTTTACTCCAGTGAAACGGGAAGTCCTGGCTGACCACTTTAGTTTTCCTCCTCGCTGAGATGAACTTGAAAATGTAAAATATAAATGAGAGTATACTTCAGTTAGATTAAGATCAGATAACACTTTATTAACTTCCTTAGTGTTGCATCTTTTCTTGAAAAAACATGTAAATAGCATTGCAATTTATTGGCCTGAAAAATTACATATTTATTAAATCTGATCTTTCTACTGTTAAATTTGGAAAACTCTAAAAGATAGATAGATAGATACTTTATTAATCCCAAGGGGAAATTCCCAAACTCCAGCAGCAGCATACTGATAAAGAACAATATTAAATTAAAGAGTGATAACAATGCAGGTATAACAGACAATAACTTTGTATAATGTTAACGTTTACCCCCCAAGTCACATAGTGTGGGGTCTCCTCAGTCTGTCAGTGGAGCAGGACGGTGACAGCAGTCTGTCGCTGAAGCTGCTCCTCTGTCTGGAGATGATCCTGGTCAGTGGATTCTCCATGATTGACAGGAGTCTGCTCAGCGCCCGTCGCTCTGCCACGGATGTCAAACTGTCCAGCTTCATTCCTACAATAGAGCCTGCCTTCCTCACCAGTTTGTCCAGGTGTGAGGTGTCCTTCTTCTTTATGCTGCCTCCCCAGCGCACCACCGCGTAGAAGAGGGCGCTCGCCACAATCGTCTGATAGAACATCTGCAACATCTTATTGCAGATGTTGAAGGACGCCGGCCTTCTAAGGAAGTATAGTCGGCTCTGTCCTCTCTTGCACAGATCATCAGTATTGGCAGTCCAGTCCAATTTATCATCCAGCTGCACTCCCAGGTATTTATAGGTCTGCACCCTCTGCACAGTCACCTCTGACGATCACGGGGTCCAGGAGGGGCCTGGTCCTCCTAAAATCCACCAAAATCAGAAGTGTAGAAAGTATATTAATGGTACAAATTCTTCTTCTTTTGGCTACTCCCGTTATTCTTCGTCCGTAATATTAATGATACAAATAATAATAATAAAAGTAATGCTAATGCCACATATACTGTCAAAATGGGTCGTTTGTGTGGTGTATCTTGAAGCTCAGTGAAATACACAACCCATCGCCACAGTCGAGACAACAGCAGCCCGATTCCTTATGGATTTTCTTTCCAGACCGATCAGCTTTTGAACAGCACACACTGCACACGTGTGACTGGCACGAGCATCACTTTTGCATTCATCAGATTCACTTCTGATTTCACTGTCCGTTTCGATTTGACTGCCTGAAGTCAGATTCGCTTTGTCATCACCGCTCGTATCTTTGTCAAGAGCGTGCAACACACAGTCCAGTCCAGTCATCTTTTTTGTGATGTTTTAATGCAAAATGTGAGTCATGGACACCAGCATTTTGTAAATATTCAGGCAAAACAAGCGTATTCAGTTTGTTTGGGTTGAAATAAGCGATGATAAGAAACGTTAGAAAACATGAGGAGCTCTCGGCCATTTTCATTTTGTGAAAGTAGCTCTCTGGGGAAAAAAGGTTGGAGACCCCTGCCCTAGACAGACAAACACAGAGAGGTTGGCTGTTTACTTGCTATTTACATTTCTTATTTATCTTGGCAGAGGTGAGTAGTCTTTAAAGATGACGTCCGGTGATGCGGGGCCTTAATGCTTTGTTGCTGCTCCGGGTTCAAGTGGAGGATTCGTCTTGCACGGTTTCTTTTTGTGACATGGTGTGCAATGCTGTCCTCAGTTGGGCCCTTTGCTGGGTCATCTGCAACTTCATAGGAAAAAGTATTACTCTTTCTGGCATACAAGTTTAGATTCTGAAGTTCCCTTCTCGAAGTAATGGCTTCTTCCTAGCCTTTTCAGACAATTGTCAGGCAGCCTTGGCTAAGCAGACCAGATCCCGGTTTTCTGGTCCACAAAGAGAAGATTTTTGGTTTCAGCTACCCATTGAGAGAGAGAGAGAGAGAGAGAGATGGCTTCAGAGATTTCCAGTCATTTTTGGACCGTGGGCAGAATGCACTAGAGGAAACCCCTGAGAGCCAGATGGTGTCCTACAGTGAATGTTCAGGGTGGTGCAGAAAGTTTTAAGGGAATGTGCAACTTCTCCTGATCGGATTAATGTCCCTTCGAGTTATGGAATCAGTTTCCCCTCATAGACGAGTCCAGAGCTGTCATTCCTTCTGTTAAAGGTCTTTGTTCTCGTTTGAGTTGATTTTTGCCTACCTTCAGGCTGCAGAAATCTCTGCAAAGAGGCCATTACAACGATCTCAGTGCCAATCTGATTGACATCTTTACTATCGGATGACATGCAGGCTGGTCCTGGTGTGAAGAGTTCAGTCACTGGGGGAAGGCACATTTGAATATCTGCTAAATCTGCTGAGTTTCAGGCCTGGTGTGCCACTAAAGCCTAGCAGAATGGGCAGTGCCCGCTTTGTCCTACAACAATGAGGAGAACTGAATTTGATCCATTATAAAAAAGGATGACAGGAAACGCCCAGAGCATGGAGCAGCAGTGCAAATGCCCTTTCTCCTTAGGAATACAATGAAAGTGCATATTTAGCCAAGTGCACTCATTGTTTGCTGTGTTTGCCTGTCCCTTATCTTTATTTAGTGAAAGCTTTTATCATCAGGAGCCTGAGCAGCACCAAGAGCTGCTGTCTTGATGGTTAGAATTAATTTAATTAATGAAAGCCTATGGGTTGACGTCCTGTAACTTGTATTTGCACTTGCTGTTGTATATAGTAAAAATCATGAGTGGTCTCCCCTCGACTTTCTCATATATAGGTAGTCCCCAGGTTACAGACATCCGACCTACGACTTACGAATGAGGCCGCAGCTGCGACGCATGTGCCTTAGTAACTGCTGCTCCGTCATATTCGGCCTGGGGACACTGCAAGCGCAGGCTGGACGGTTGCAATTTCGCTGCTCGCATAGTGTAGTGTCCCTCGGGCAGCTCCCGGCGGCAAGCAGTTTCACTGCCCACCCACCACACGCGGCTGCCCTGTTCATTCTCAGTCGGCGGCTGGCAATGCTGCAAGCGGTGACCCGGCGGCCATCGGGGTGGGCGACATTTTTTTAGCATTGTAGTGTGCCTCGGATGGCTGTCTGTTGAACGGGGGCAGTGGTGGGCGATTCACTACCAGCCTTTGGCCGCAACATGTTCGTTCTCGGTGGGCAAACACTGCAGGCAGCATACTGTAGTGGAGGTGAGTGTGAGGTGGGCTGGTGATGAACCGCCCCTCGCCGTGCCCATTCATTCTCAATAGCAAGCCTGCTTGTACTGTTAAGTACATCAGATGGGTGCCATCCTGCTGTGATAACATGGACAGTGCTGCTCATCTTAACCTTTTGTCTTCACCCTTCAAGAATGTCTCTGAAAAACAAGTGCTGGTGATACAGTAAAGAAGAGAAAAACCATCACCATTGAAAATAAAGTCGAAATAATAAAAAGGTCAGAGAGAGCTGAAACTCCATCATTCATTGGCAGAGCATTTAATAAAATAATAGACCTGTTCCGACTTACATACAAATTCAGCTTAAGTACAAACCTACAGTCCCTGTCTCGTACGTAACCCGGGGACTGCCTGTACTCAGATATGGGGACGAGTATTTGAGGAGTAAACCGCAAGACAAGGATTGTATTTTTATATTATGTACAATAAAGAACAATCAACAGCAAATCAAATCAAGTTAATAATATATTGTAGAATTATTATAAAAGTAAAGTTGAATAAATTGGACTCTGCAAGCTGCATGAATAAAAGGTAAAGTACCACTTCCGGTTAGCGGAAATAGCTGAAAAGCTGATAAAAATCTACATTTTGTACCTCATACTTGTATGCTAAATTTGGTTAAGTTAAGCATACTCGAGTTATCGTGTTTACACACACACGCACACGCACACGGACATAATTCCAAAAATGGTATTTACGGACTCAGGGAGGTCTAAAACATCGAGATTCATCAAAATCTCGACATTGAATCTTTGGATGATTTTAGTACTTTCCCTGCACTTTCTATATGGGAAAGTAAATATTTATTTATTTATTTTTTTTCAAAAAAAAAGAGAGAGGTTATAGGAGTAGAGAAGCATTCTAGGAATATTTACATCTTTGCCTGTTTAATACTTCAGAGTTCGGCAAAGTTTGTAAATCCCATTTGTAAGCCTTTTTTGGTTCCAGCGTTCACCTCAGAATTGTACATTTCTCTGGCGCGTCTATTCATTCTCATTTAGGGTTATAGCGAGACGGTGGCTTTCGCAGCAGCATTGATCATAGAGATGGGCGTTTCGAGGAACTTTATTTTGGTATATGAACATTAATTGAACTTTCCAAAATTAATTGTAGTTGCCTTAGATTTAAATACATTTATAAGTAGTATAGATAGATAGACAGACCGAACTTTATTTGTTTTTTTGGGGGAGCTTAAGAAATATTAAAACAAACAACAGCAGCAGCAAGAGTCTGCCTCAGCCACACACAATTACAAAAGGACAACAAACAAACTTGGTCAATGACAAGAGAGCAGTCCGAGTGTGGCACTATAAAGGGGCAAGTGAGCAGCGGCAAGGGAGCAGGAAGAAATGGTGGAGTACAGCCCTGGCAAACCCATTCAACCATCAGAACATAAAACAAATGGGTGCTTAATACACAACGGAGAAGATGCTGATACCAACATCAGCCAAGTGCACATTCAGTGCTTCTTTCATTTCCTTCTTCTGTAGCTCATAACAGACTCATGTCCTGTTCACCAATCAAATTCCATCTTCCTAGGCCGTGGCTTTATATGGTCGATGGACCGGAAGGGTGTGTGGTTTGCTCTGGACGTCATAGGCTGGGCAGGAGTGCCCTCATTCTGTGCCGGAGTTGACCGAATCCCATTTGCCCCGAGGTGGTAGTGCCTACCACAGTCGAGCTTGTCAGTGGAGCCTCAGACACCCATGCGTGACAGGGCATATTACTGTTGGTATGAAGGAGCCCCAGGAGTGTTTCTTGACACATTTCTGTTGAATATTTTGCTGCCCTCATTGCTAATGTGTCACAGAGAGGATGTGCAGCCTTGTTCAGAATGGCCATCAGTTTTGTCTTCAGTCTCTCCTCCATTACTACCTCCAGTAGATCCAGAAGGCGTCCCGTCTCTGAGCTTGCCCTTTCAGTCAACTCCTTGATCCTGTGGGCCTCTCCTAAGGTGTTGGCACCTACCGACCACCCCACACCAGTCGTAGAACATGTAAACGATGTCACCAAACACATTAAAGCAATGCAATCTCCTGAAAAACAACACCATTCTGCTCTTCCCTTTCTTATTTACCTCCTCTGTGTTACCAGACAATGCTTTCACTAAAATGAATCTGTTATGTGGAACATATTTATTTTTCTCACGGCTATTATTAAAAAAAAATAAAATAAAAGCCATCATTTTACCATTTAGGCCTCTTGAAGTTGAATATGGACCTAACAGACGAATGCCTCCATGGCTTGCACTTCTTAGCCGTTTTTACCTAATAAAGTGAAACTGCCCTTTGGTTTTTCAGAATGAAAATGGTTGCAGGTTGTGGTTTTTGTTGGCGGGCTTCTCAAAGGACTTGGATTTTGTCTCTGGAGAGAATGCAGTTCTGTGCTTGTGGTGTCGCCCCCCTTACAAATGTGCTAATTAGTCAACTGCTAGCTTTATTTTATTTTATTTGGCTGACTTTTTATAAATAGACATTCCAGCGCATGGTTTCCCCCTACCTTCTTGATTAAAAACCACAAACTGTCCGCTCCTTTATTAGTACAATGATAAAATCTAAACAAATCTAATTTACTTTTTAAACTATAACCCAGTTCGGCTCGTTATTGACCATACTTTTTTATTGTAGTCATAAGAATTCCTACTGATTGCTTTGATGTCACTTCAGTTTTTTGTCATCTGGCACCCTGTGACTCCCCCATGTATGACATACCGTTTGACTCTTCTTGATGTCTACTTATGGAAGACGGCAAATTTTTTGGAGTTCCCCCCCGCCATTTGTGGTCCTCTAAACCTAAAAAAAAAAAAAAGTTTTAGATCATTTATGATAAAGAGTAAACCAATAGGTGTTCAGCAAAATCTTCAGAAGATAGATGTTTTTTTTCTGCCCACCTTGTCCAACTGACTTTCATTACACCATCATTTAGAGACTTAAAAAACAATTCTGTATTGATTGAGTACATTTCTTTTAATTATATATCTATCTTATGTAAGTGTGTATTATTTATTTTTTGTATACTCTTTATGCATTATTTTTCTTTTCTTATATATAAATGTCTTATGTGTGGAAGTGTGTGTGTGTCCGTCCGTCTGTCCGGCCCGGAAATGCGAGGCTACAGCATGAAGCTCAAAGAAAGCGACTCTGTCGCCAAAGTGAAACCGTCAAGAGAAGAGAGAAACTCACTTAGCCGCTAATACACAAGCGGGGCAAGCACATTGGCAAAACATGACCTCCGAGGAGAGAGAAACTCGCTTAGCTGCTGATAGACAACGTAGGCGAGCACATCGGTTAAACGAGACCTCTGAGGAGAGAGGAAGTCGCTTAATCGCTGATAGACAACAGAGGTGAGCACATCGGTAAAACAAGACCTCCGAGGAGAGAGGAAGTCGCTTAATCGCTGATAGACAACAGAGGTGAGCACATCGGTAAAACGAAACCTCCAAGGATAGAGAAACTCACTTAGCCGCTGATAGACAACGGAGGCGAGCACATCGGTAAAACGAAACCTCCAAGGAGAGAGAAACTTGCTTAGCTGCTAATACACAACAGAGGTGAGCACATTGGTAAAACGAAACTGCCGAGGAAACAGAACCTCACTTCGCTGCTAATGCACAACCAATGCCATTGATTGATTGAAGTGCCAGAATCCATGGTTTCGGGCTTACACAGCTCGTCTAATTATAATTTGGTACTTTGCAAAAAAAGTACTTCTTTGACATCTTCTAAAACCCTTTGAGCTTGTGTGTGAAAAGAGAAAGAAATAAAAGCTGCTGTTGTTGTAGAAGCATTTGAAGTTGTGCAAGCTACGTCAGCAGACCCCATGGGTTCTCCCTCTAATGGGATTAAAGTTACTCCTTTATACAAAACTTAGAAAGACTGGGAATTGGTAATATAGGCATGTGGAGTGTTGTTTTCTGCTATTTTGAGGTTGCCAATCAAGAATACGACCACATTTTTGATATTTGATTCTTTACTGGTGGTCCTGGTCCTTTAAGAGCCATTCCCAGAAGTTTGAAAATGACAGATTTCATACCTTAGCATGTTGGGTATCATTTTAGACTATTTCAAGTCCCTGGTTATGAATATGATGTTACTTTTTGATTTTTTAATTCTTTACTAGGGGTCTAGCTGTCTGTGGACCTCCATCAGGGAGTGAAAATAACAACTTACCATTACAATTGAGAATACTTAATAGAGTTTAAACATTTAAATTGAAGCATATATTTTAATATTTTAAACATCTTGTGCAACTACTCTTCTTTATTATGTACTTTTACCATAAGACGTAAATATTTAGATGTCTCAACAATACCCTGAATTAGGACGGCTTATGCTAATTCAGACTTTTATTGTTCCCGTATATACTCGTGGATAATTCGGATTTGATTTTACCGTGTAACTTCTGGTATTTTATAATGTTGGTCGTATAAGTCGAATAAAAACTAACACTGTTGGTACAAGGAATTATGATATGCTAACGCCCTCCTGAGAGAGTAACCACGGAGCACATGGCTTCTATGTTAGTGCGACAATGCACTGTATCAGCGTGTGCTCCTAATCTCTCTCTGTCTCTCTGTTGCGCCTATGTGACCACACGGTGATACCCGAACTATTCCGAAGCGACATTTGCACTGTTTTGTGTTTTTTGTATCTCATACCCTCATACATCTTTATCGTAAAAACATCCCTTATCTACGATGGTGCGTTTGATCAGAAGAAACTATGAAGCTGGTTTTAAATTAAACGTTGTTGAAGTGGCGAAAGAAATTGGTAACTACGCTACTGCAACAAAATTCGATGTGTCTGAGAAACTGGTGCGAGACTGGAGGAGGCAATTTAATTTAAGTGTCGCATTTTTGAACAGGTGTATACAGTGGTGTGAAAAACTATTTGCCCCCTTCCTGATTTCTTCTTCTTTTGCATGTTTGTCACACAAAATGTTTCTGATCATCAAACACATTTAACCATTAGTCAAATATAACACAAGTAAACACAAAATGCAGTTTTTAAATGATGGTTTTATTATTTAGGAGAAAAAATCCAAACCTACATGGCCCTGTGTGAAAAAGTAATTGCCCCCTTGTTACAAATCACCTAACTGTGGTGTATCACACCTGAGTTCAATTTCCTGATTACTGCCACACCTGTTTCAATCAAGAAATCACTTCAATAGGAGCTGCCTGACACAGAGAAGTAGACCAAAAGCACCTCAAAAGCTAGACATCATGCCAAGATCCAAAGAAATTCAGGAACAAATGAGAACAGAAGTAATTGAGATCTATCAGTCTGGTAAAGGTTATAAAGCCATTTCTAAAGCTTTGGGACTCCAGTGAACCACAGTGAGAGCCATTATCCACAAATGGCAAAAACATGGAACAGTGGTGAACCTTCCCAGGAGTGGCCGGCCGACCAAAATTACCCCAAGAGCGCAGAGACGACTCATCCGAGAGGTCACAAAGACCCCAGGACAACGTCTAAAGAACTGCAGGCCTCACTTGCCTCAATTAAGGTCAGTGTTCACGACTCCACCATAAGAAAGAGACTGGGCAAAACGGCCTGCATGGCAGATTTCCAAGACGCAAACCACTGTTAAGCAAAAAGAACATTAGGGCTCGTCTCAATTTTGCTAAGAAACATCTCAATGATTGCCAAGACTTTTGGGAAAATACCTTGTGGACTGATGAGACAAAAGTTGAACTTTTTGGAAGGCAAATGTCCTGTTACATCTGGCATAAAAGGAACACAGCATTTCAGAAAAAGAACATCATACCAACAGTAAAATATGGTGGTGGTAGTGTGATGGTCTGGGGTTGTTTTGCTGCTTCAGGACCTGGAAGGCTTGCTGTGATAGATGGAACCATGAATTCTACTGTCTACCAAAAATCCTGAAGGAGAATGTCCGGCCATCTGTTCGTCAACTCAAGCTGAAGCGATCTTGGGTGCTGCAACAGGACAATGACCCAAAACACACCAGCAAATCCACCTCTGAAGAAAAACAAAATGAAGACTTTGGAGTGGCCTAGTCAAAGTCCTGACCTGAATCCAATTGAGATGCTATGGCATGACCTTAAAAAGGCGGTTCATGCTAGAAAACCCTCAAATAAAGCTGAATTACAACAATTCTGCAAAGATGAGTGGGCCAAAATTCCTCCAGAGCGCTGTAAGAGACTCATTGCAAGTTATCGCAAACGCTTGATTGCAGTTATTGCTGCTAAGGGTGGCCCAACCAGTTATTAGGTTCAGGGGGCAATTACTTTTTAACACAGGGCCATGTAGGTTTGGATTTTTTTCTCCCTAAATAATAAAAACCATCATTTAAAAACTGCATTTTGTGTTTACTTGTGTTATATTTGACTAATGGTTAAATGTGTTTGATGATCAGAAACATTTTGTGTGACAAACGTGCAAAAGAATAAGAAATCAGGAAGTAAGTCTGGGTCTGATTTTATGATTGATTTTTCACTTATACACGAGTATATATGGTAGTTGTTAATGGAACACACATTTGGTTTTATCAACTATAATAATTTAATTGTTCACTTTTTCATTTTACACCCCTTTTTTTTATTATAAATTAGGTTGCAAGGGTAACAGTCCTATCAGTGAGGCCCATACCCATTTCCATGGCTACAGTTGCCAACTCATACTGTGAGGTCCTAAGGAGTTCCCAGGCCACCTGGGAGATGTAGTCTTCCCAATGAGCCCTGGGTCTTTCCTGGGGTCTTCTCCTAGCTGGTTGTGACCAAAAAAACTCCACAGGCAGGCATCTGTATCACAGGCCCAAAACCACCTCCATTGGCTCCTCTCGATGCAGAGGAGATCTGAGGTCTGAAAATATAAATCTTCTGTGTTTTTTTATTAGTCACTGGATATTAGATTAAATGAAATCATAATATTCACGATTAGGGTATTTAATTTTTTTTTTTTTTTTTTCAATTTCTTGTGTTTGAAACAGTGGTTGAGATTACAGTGTAATTGCCTTGTGAAGAGACCTGGAAGTGAAGTCATTATCTTTGCTACATGAGACTGCTATCATGCATAAAAGAAGGGAAGTGAAGGAGTTCTTTTAGAAGAAAATCTGCATAATCTGTGCAGTCCTGCAACAAACAGCAGAGGTGAGCTCACGCAAACTACTGCACCGTCGGCATCCATGTTCTGTGTGACTGTGTGTCGGCCTCCTTCAGGGACCGTTTTCCAATTCTTTTTCTTATAAATGAGATTACTAAGTTTGGTGATGAAATCTGTGACGTTTTACTGCACTCTTGTGCAGAGTGGCGGGACTCTTTTATTTTATGGTGTCTAGTGATCTCATTGCAATTTTGGCATCGGGTAGGCAATTTGAATAATGGAAGCAAACAAACAGGTTTACATTGTATTTCATGGAGCACATCTCCTTGTAAATGTTAACACAAAGAAGTTTTTTTTTTTTAAATCTACACAGACGTTTGTGTGGATAGAAATCGGTAAAGGTATCTGTGGAGTGGCCAGTTGGCCGAGGTCTCCAGGACTCTGACTGTCTCTGGCTTGTCTGACTCCTTTCTCTTCAATTCGGCTCTGGTTCTCCAATTGGTTGATGGATGAATGGCTGTTGTTTTTCCTTCATGTTAATTCCGTTCTACTTTTGAGTTTGATACATTTGAACAAATCTGTATCCTCATCTGTGACCTTCTCTATTTAGTGAGTGATACCTTCGGTTCTTAAGGGTTGTCGTGGTGCTCTGCGTCTGCACTCGGAGAGGAGTACTGTGCAAGAACCAAGTCATCTGTATAGGGTGGTCCAGATCTAATTATGCAGATCCAGATCATCTTCATGTTGTCAGTTCGCACACTTCTCAATGGTCCGGGATTTTTCGGGTGATTTTCTACGTAATAAACTTAATAAGTTATAGTGTAATGAAAATTGCATAATTAAATCTGGACCACCCTATATTGTCGGATTGTGATTCTATGGTGGCCGTAATAGATTGCCCATCTAGCTCAGTGAAGAGGATGACTTGTGTTCAGTTTTGTGTGTTGTTATTTACCCCAGTTTTTTGACACCCATTGCACACTCAACCTACCAGGAAGGGTCTCTCTCTCTCTCTCTCTCTCTCTCTCTCTCTCTCTCTCTCTCTCTCTCTCTCTCTCTCTCAATAGGCCTTGCCAAAGATTTCTTCCTTTTTTATTCCCTTCAAGGTTTTTGCTTGTCTTCTTAGAGCAGGGGTTCTTAACCGGAGGTCTGTGGACCCTGAGGGGATCAATGGATGGGTTTTAGGGGGTCCGTGAGGATCAGATAAAAATGAACATTTATATTCATTATAGGGTGGCACGGTGGGTAGCGCTGCTGCCTCGCAGTTAGGAGACCCGGGTTCGCTTCCCTGGTCCTCCCTGCTTGGAGTCTGCATGTTCTCCCCGTGTCTGCGTGGGTTTTCTCCCACAGTCCAAAGGCATGCAGGTCAGATGCATTGGCGATTGTAAATTGTCCCTGGTGTGTGCTTGTTATGTGGGTTTGTGAGTGTGTGTGTGTGTGCCCTGCGGTGGGCTGGCGCCCTGCCAGGGGTTTGTTTCCTGCCTTGTGCCCTGTGTTGGCTGGGATTGGCTCCAGCAGACCCCCCGTGACCCTATAGATAGGATATAGCGGGTTAGATAATGGATGGATATTCACTATATTGCCCGGTACTGTTGATTTAGAGTAATAGAAAACATTGTAGTAGATCTGTTTTAATTTGCACAAGAGAATTTTATTTCATAATTATAATGAGTGGTCATAACTTTTTGCATAAAATGGAGTGTGTTTCTTTAGTTTAATAACACTTTATATATGTCATACATGTATGAGGCAATCAAATCTTGCTAAGAAAGTACGTTCTATTCATTTCATGCAAAGTTGTGTTTATGTGAGTATTTCTGGGGAAAGGGGGTCCATAACTGTCATCAGATTCTCAAAGGGGTCCGTGACTCAAAAACCTTTTAAGAATCGCTGTCTTAGAGGGTCAAGGCTGGTTTGTGTCGGGGGGGTAGCTGTCAATAAAGAGAGCCTTTTAAAGTCCACTGAGGCTTTCTTTGTGTGATTTTGAGCAATACAAGAAAGAAATTGTTGTTGTTGGTGTGAAGGTTATTTTCAGGCTGAAATCTTTGGGGCTTTCCATTGTACTTGTAATATTTTTATTTTTTTTTTTACTGTATTGAAGATTTGTTCTGTTCTGTGTATTGTATTGTGTTGACCCCCTTCTTTTTGACACCCACTGCTCGCCCAACCTACCTGGAGAGGGGTCTCTTTTTGAATTGCCTTTCCGGAGGTTTCTTCCATTTTTTCCCCTACGAGGGTTTTTCTTTGTCTTCTTAGAGAGTCAAGGCTGGGGGGCTGTCAAGAGGCAGGGCCTGTTAAAGCCCATTACGGCACTTCTTGTGTGATTTTGGGCTCCGCAAAAATAAATTGTGGAAATCGCCTTTTTTCATTTTCTCTATTGCACATGAACAACGACACAGGCCTTCTCTAGCATTGCATATTTTTTACAGGTTGATCCAAAGTCCAACCCTAACTCAGTATGTGACATTTTGCCAACCCATGCAGTTTCTTGTCAATTCATACATCAAACCTTTGGTTTTTTTTTTTTTTTTTTTTCCGATTGTTGCCTTTTGGTTTTTCTTGTTTCATTATGTATATGTCATTAAATTCCATTAAACAAAGGTGATTAAAAAATAAAAGCCTTTTGTATGTTTCAAAATGAAAAAAAAAAAAAGCCTCAAACCCGCCTGTTTAAATGCCCGCTTTGATAGATGATAAAATCTTTTTTTATGTCTGTCTTAAGGAAGTTGTTTCTCACTGTTGTCGTTTATGGAGATCACAGGGTGGAAACTGCTGAGTATGAGTAACATTTTCCATTCGCTTCTTTCTGGGTATTGATAGACATTTAGAACTGTAAGTATTTTTTTAGACTGGTTAATAAATAAGTGAAATAAAATGACATGTTCTCCATTTATTCACTCTGTTGCTCATTCACACAGACAGCTTCCTCCTCCTGGCCGCTAATCCATATATAGCATGATGGCACAGTTTATAAAGTGGGCACAAGAGGCTGACCAGAATTGTTTGAACTATCAGGAAGTCCATTCACCTTAGAAAGCCGCCCTTCTTGCTGAGTGCACAACGTATCGAACCTGAAAGCAGCAGACCACCGTCCTTTGAGGCTAAAGTGGGTATATAATCACCAAACGTGGATGACTAAAGATTGGAGAAATGTCTCCAGCCCTGGCAAATCAGAATTTGGTATAAATGGCATGAATCCATCGGATCAATTATGCTTGTATTCACTTGTATAGGTAGATGTGGACAGCGCAACAGTATATGAAATGGTATGTTGGCACAGATTATACAGTAGGCCTTTCAATGGCACGACATTTGAATGCCACAGTGTACCAAGCATTGCTGCTCATCACACTCAACTCTTTAGGATCAGAGTCGGCCCTTTTTACTTTCTTGTATACAAAGTATGGGGAAATTATTGTAATCGTCCAAAAATTCGACCTCGAGATATTCATGAATCTCAATGATTTAGTCCCAGAATATGAAAATACAGTGGTACTCTCGGTATACGTCCGCTTTGGAATAAGTCCAACTTGGTATACGACCTTTGTTTGGAATACGATTCGCATGCTAGAACACCGCGCGCTACCCTTGTTTACCTGTCTCGAGACAAAGCCACGACTGCCTGCAAGCATCAGTACGCCCGTTGCTAGCATTCAGTGAACAACCCGCGCTATAACTTTATGCAAATTTTCACGTGATTTTGTTTTTTTCACGTAAATTTGAATTGATTGTTGAAAAGTATGAAGTTGGCATGCGTAATCGGGACTTGGCTGCTGTGTACCGTATGCCGAGAACGACGGTATCTACGATTGTGAAAAACGAAAGACGTTACTAAAAAGTAAAGTTAGGTTAAATTTTCATTTATTTCATCTTATTGCTTTTGTATTTATGTATTTTAGTATTAAGCAGTGTTTAAATTATTTTATACAACCCCATCAATGTATAATATTCCAATAACAATAGGATTTTTTTCATGGGAGCAGAGTAATCATTTTCCCTTTATTTCTTATTGGAAAAATTTGTTTAGTATACGTCCTGTTTGGTATAAGTCAAAGGATCTGGAACAGATTAAGGGTGTATACCGAGGTACCACTGTACCACATTTGGACTTATGTCTGTGTGTCTGTCTGTGTGTGTGAACTTGATAACTTGAGTTCGCTTTCACTTCGGTCAACCAAATTTTGCATGCAGATATCAGATACGTAGATTTCTATCAACTTTTCAGCTATTTCCAGTAACCGGAAGTGGTACTTTACCTGAAACGTTATGCTAAAGCACCACATTTTAAGCACTTTTTGTCGCTATTCATTTTTTTCGAGAAACAACCAGTTTTCAAGATAATCGCAATTTTCCGTTTCATGTCCAAATGGTAATACATACATATTTGAGAATGTTTTTGCTTTACGTAAATGAAATTTTGTGTAGAGGTACTGCATTACGCACATTACTAAAGTGTCTTGCAACTTGTCTGGTAATTTACCAGAATTGTTTGCCAAAATAAAATTATCAAGGCAAATGTTTGTAGTACTAGGTTGTTGTACCGTGTTAGCCATTATGAATGTAGAGAAAAGCCAAGCAAAATGACACCTTTTATTGGCTAACTAAAAAGATTACAATATGCAAGCTTTCGAGGCAACTCAGGCCCCTTCTTCAGGCAAGATGTAAAGATGTAATTACATCTCACCTGAAGGGGGGGCCTGAGTTGCCTCGAAAGCTTGCATATTGTAATCTTTTTAGTTAGCCAATAAAAGGTGTCATTTTGTTTGGCTTTTCTCTACAAGGCAAATGTTGTATTCATATAGCTGCGGAGTCTGATTTATTCAAATTTACTTTTATAATAATTGTTCAATAAGTTACTAATTTGGATTTGTTGTCGATGGTTCTTTAATGTACGTTATATAAATATATAATCCTTGTCTTGCGGTTTACTCCTCAAACATCCATCCCATTATCCGAGTATACGAGAAAGTCGAGGGGAGAGCACTCCTGATTTTTCAAATGGATAAACTCATCTTGTCGCAACCTGACTCCATGAACTTGATACACTTCATTGTTCTGTTCCTGTATTAAAGCTTGTAATCTTGTAATCAAACATGATTATATATACTTCTGACATGACTAGACTGAAATAAAAAGCTTTAATAAATAACCACCAATTTAAATGCATAGACTTGTAAACCAAGATCAGACACGCACCTTAACAAATGTCAGATTCATCATTTATTGTTCATGCAAACATCCTACTACCTCAATTCCCAGAGCCACTGGGTGACGAGAACAGACCATTCAGCCCAACAAAGCTTGCCAGTCCTGCCCACTTAATTCCACCAAAATAACATCAAGTCTAACTTTGAAGGCCCCTAAAGTCCTCCTGTCCACCACACTACTAGGTTACGTATTCCAAGTGTCTTTGGCTCCCTGTGTGAAGTAAAACTTCTTAATGTTTGTATGAAATTCACCCTTAACAAGTTTCCAGCTGTGTCCCCGTGTTCTTGATGAACTCATTTTGAAATTGCAGTCTTAATCCACTGGACTAATTCCCTTCATAATTTCAAATTCTCCAATCATGTCTCCTCTTAATCCTCTTTTGTATAAACTGAAAAGCTTAGTTCTTTTAATCTTTCCCCATAATTCATGCCCTTAACCCATGAGTCATCCTAGTCACTCTTCTCTGGACCTTCTCTAGTGCTGCTGTGTCCTTTTGTAGCCTGGAGACCCAAACTGCACCCAGGACTCCAGATGAGGCCTCACCAGTGTGTTATAAAGCTTGAGCAGAACCTCCTGTGACTTGTACTCCACACGTCAAGGCGCTATATAACCTGACAGTCTGTCTTCTTAATGGCTTCTGTACACAGTCTGGTAGTTTATAGTGACGAGTCCTCTACAACTCCTAAGTCTTTTAATCTTTCCTCCTAACTCCTCCCCTGTAGTCCTGAATCAGCCCAGTTGCTCTTCTATGGACCTTTTCCAGTGCTGTTATGTCCTTTTGGAGACCAAAGCTGCACCCAGGACTCCAGATGAAGCCTCACCAGTGTGTTATAAAGCAAAGCCTGAGCAGAACCTCCTGTGATTTGTACTCCGCACGTCAAGGCGCTATATAACCTGACAGTCTGTTAGGCTTCTTAATGGCTTCTGAGCACTTTCTGGCAGTCAGTAGTCTATTTGACTCCTAAATCCTTCTCATGAGGTGCACTTTCGATTTTTAGACTGTTGTGTGTTCAAACCTCACATTTTTGCTTCCTACATTAACTGACATTAAATTTCATCTGCCCAAGTCTGTCTGCTCTCCAAGTCACTCTGTGATGATTCAACAGATTCTCAATTATCTTGGTGTCGTCTGCAAACTTAACCACCTTGTTACTTACATTCCTATACAAATCACTTATATATATTAAAAATAACATCCGCCTCAGTACTGCCCCCTGCTGGGCACCACTCATAACATCACCCAGTTCTGATAAGGTTCCTCACACCATCACCATCTGCTTCCTGTGTCTGAGCCAATTCTTCTCCCACCTACACACCACCCCCTGAACTCCAACTTATTTTAGTTTGATGCCCATCCTCAAGGTGGTTGAATTGGTGACTCTAATTTGCCCCTGTCTGAGTTGGCATACGAGTGTGCCCAGTTATGAACTTGTGTGACGTTCATGTTTGGTTCTTACCTGGCACCCAGAGTTTTAGAATCCGCTCCGGCCCCCCACAATCCTAGTTTGGAGTGAGTGGGCCTGACAGCTGCTGTTGGTTGGTCTTCTGTGCTCTCCAGCAAGATACAACATGACTTTTAAGGCCTCTTTTGGTAGAATGTATTTACAAAATAACTACTTTTGCAGGAAAACACAGGCCATATGCTGCTCAGGAATGCTAATGCTAAAACAGTTTGGGCCTTGTAGAAGAAGCCTTCACGAATAATAAAAGGAACGTGTCAGACGTCAGTAGAGGCCAAAGTGGGAGGCGCATTTGAAAGGCTTTTTCTGTACAAGTGGTCTGTGGTTCACATTCTGGTTCAGCAGTGCTAGATGAGATGGGCAGATTGATAGCACCTTATTGATCCCTGAGGGGAAATTCACTTGATTCTGCAGCAGCGCAGAACACAAAGTGCCCTCGGAGACCCTGAGGTACACAATACACACACAATACAGTGGTCTACAGTCTGTGGTTTTCTGAGAAGTAGTGTCATTCATTTTGCTTTCTGAGGCTTTTTGGGGTCCCGTCAATGATAAATCCAAAGCAAAAGGGTAGCAATAAATTAAAAAAAAAAAAAAACAGCAGTAAAGCTTGGGGCGGCTCTGCCTTTAAAATGTTGGCCCATTTCATGTGGACGATTGAAAATTACAATATTTGTTTTAGCACATGGAGCAGGCTGTTTTTTTTTATTTAATTTGAAACCAACCTCGATGCAAAATTGTTTGAATGGAGCCTTTTTTTTTTTTTTACTGCACTGCATTTTGCCCTATCAGTTCTAGAAAATAGTAAGATATGAGTGTAGTGCTTATCATGTCACTCAGCCAGTGACATACATTGATACACTTTGTCACAAGGTGGCTTGTCTCCTTGCGTACAAAGACTTGGCTTCTTGAACACTTTTAGGTGCATCTTATGGGTTTGGGCCTCCTGATCACAAAAATCGCTTTTACGTTTTCTTATCTAGTAACATTTTATTTTTGTGATTTCCATAATACAAGAGTACATACACAGGACAAAAAGTACAACCGGAACATCTGTGGCGATCTTAAGCGATGTCCAGAATAGAACATTTAGGAACCGCGAGAAGACCGTTGAGTCCATCAGGCTTGTTTGTTTAGCTGATCGCTAAGCTGTCCCAGCTACTGCATGTTTGTTTAAAAACCACAGACATTGGGGCGGCACGGTGGCGCAGTGGTAGGTAGCGCTTCAGCCTAGCAGTAAGGAGACGCGGGTTCACTTCCTGGGTCCTTCCTGTGTGGAGTCTGCTTGGGTTTCCTCCCATAGTCCAAAGACATGCAGGTTTGCTGAATTAGCGATCCTAAATTGTCCCTAGTGTGTGATTGGTGTGTGTGTGTGTGGGCACGCGCGCCCGCCTTGCTGGCGCCTTTCCTGGGGTTTGTTCCTGCCTTATGCCCTATGCTGGCTGGGATTGGCTCCAGTGGACCTCCATGACCCTGTGTTAGGATATAGCGGGTTGGAAAATGACCGACAGACATTGGTCTCCATTTTTGCCATTTTTCCACACTAGCCTGGCGTTTCTTAACCTCTGAAAACGAAGAGAACTGAAAAAATAGTTGTTCAGGGCCTCCATATTTCTGAACACGCTGGCTCACCGTTGCAGTGTGGTTGGGTGAAAAACAGAGGCTTTTCAAAATGCAGCATCTGGAAGAGGTGTTGGTAAGTAGAGCCGAGTATTGGCACTGATGTCCCGATTCGATATCGATTTTATATTGACTGAAATAGCATACACCAGGGGTCCTCAATCGTGGTCCTGGAGAGCCGCAGTGGCTGCAGGGTTTTTGCTCCAACCCAGTTGCTTAATAAAAAGCACTTATTGCTAAAGTAACACTTCTGCTTCACTTTAGTGATTTTGAGCCCTTATTGCTTAATTTTGTCTTAAACAGCTATTTTAATTGCTCCTTATCTATACTAATAAAAGGCAAAGCCCTCACTGACTCACTCACTCACTCACTCATCACTAATTCTCCAACTTCCCGTGTGGGTGGAAGGCTGAAATTTGGCAGGCTCATTCCTTACAGCTTACTTACAAAAGTTGGGCAGATTTCATTTCGAAATTCTACGCGTAATGGTCATAACTGGAAGCTATTTTTCTGCATACGCTGTAATGGAGTTCAGCTGGAAAGCCGTGGGGGGGCGGAGTTTCTTCTGACATCACGCCTCCCACGTAATCACGTGAACTGACTGTCAACGCACTACGTAGAAAACAAGGAAGAGCTCCAAAACGCGCTGAAGAAAACATGCAGTATATAATTGAGAAGGCAGCGAAACAATAAGAAGCGAGCGAGTGACATATACACTGAATCCTCCAGGCACTACTTACAAAAGGTTACATTGACAATTGCACAGATGAGAAGCTTCGATGCATGTGCTCCATAACGCATTAAAAAAAATTATGCATTTAATCACAGTTTCAATTCCAAGCAAAGGGGAACTTGTGTCAATGCATGATTTCCTGGTACACCGATTACATTGATCAGCGCTTCCCAAAACCTGAGTACTGTATATAAAGACGGTCTTGGAATATTTCGGAATATATAATGTAAGCGCTGGATAGTCCAAACTTTATGCAAAGATGCCTACATTTAACTTACATTCCTACCAAAGACATTTCTATCGACTAAATAAAAATTCCTTCTATTTAAAATTTAAATAGAACTTGGAACAGATGTTCATAATATCCACGCAGACTTGCACGTGAGAGCGGGAGTCATCCGTTTTAAATAAATTAAGATTTTGTACAAATAATGTTTTTCATTTTTCTTCCTTGTTGGATTCTGGCACCCCCAGCAACAGTTGCTCATATAGCAAAGTGTAAAATGTTATCTATAATTTTATTTTTTTTTGTTATGGACTTCCCCAAAACTGTTGATCCC
>NC_053159.1:3660000-3680000 GCF_016835505.1 Polypterus senegalus | reverse complement strand
AAAAACAAAAATAAACTCCAGACGGCTGGAGAAAAAAAATAAAGCATATAGTTGTCCAGGAGAAAAGCAATGTTGCCTCAAATCAATGGCAACCTTTTGTAGGGTGTGTCCCTGAGACTTATTAATTGTCATCTCGAAGCAGAGCCTTACTGGAAATTGGAGGCATTTGAATTGAAATTGGAGATCAGAGGGTATAACGGTGATGCGAGGAATACAAACTCTCTCCCCTGAGCAACTGCCAGTAAAATTAGTTGCCTCAATTAGGTTCTTTTGCAGACACGTGACCTGAAGTCTCGTGCCATTGCAAAGTCTCGGTTGCTGTAAGGTTTTCAGTAACATTATTGGTGTCCCAACCCTCAAACTTAGATTATGCTCAGTAGTGCCTGGAGGATTCAGAGTGTAGAGAAACTCTAGAGACAGCGTGTGTATTAACTTGAGGATTTTTCTGTGAGTATTTGGTGGCAGTGTTACAAAGTTGCTTCTGCAAGACCGCGTTAGCTGCGGAGCTCAGTTCGGAGCAAAATGAAGTGAATGAAATGAGGTGAATGGGAGGGGAGATGATGACGTGACTCCCCCACCCGCCTTAACTGTCAATCTTTCCACAAACAGTCTCTCAGATCTCAACTCTCCTTTATATAAATCAGTAAAGGAGAGAGGACTAAACACTAAGGAAAAAGAACGGCAAGACCGCGTGAGGTGCGGAGCTCAGCTCGGAGCGAAATTAAGTCAATGAAATGAGGTGAACGGGAGGGGAGATGATGACGTGACTCCCTCACCCGCCTTAACTGTCAGTCCCTCAACAAACACAGTCTCTCGGAATTTGCATAAGCACAGTCCTTCACCAGAAATTTTAACTTAGTTACAAAGTGATCAAAACTCTCGTTTACACCCTGCGTCCTCTCTTTAAATTTGTATCTCGCGAATATCGTATTAGTCGTGGGTATGACAAACGCTAGCGGCAGCCTGTCTATGTACTTAATTTAAACTTTAAGTTTACACAGAGTGCTTTGTTTCCGAAGTAGCTGCACTCATGAATATGCTTGTATGCGTCACTTGCTTCGTATTCTTTTCCTACCTTCTCAATTGTGTAATGCATTTTTTGAACAGGTTTGACTCATCAAAGTCATCGCTCGTACTGTGTTTACAGTCAGTTCTTGTGATTTTGTGATGTCCACGGCTTTATTTATTGTTAGCTAAGACACAGCACTTAAAAGTTCTTGCTACAGCAATTTTAACTCTGTTACAAAGTGATCCAAAGTCTCGTTTATACTTCGTGTCTTCACATTAAACTTGTATCTTGTGAATATGGTATTTGTCATAGGCATGACAAACGGCAGCGGGAATGTGTCTTTAAACTTATGGTTTACACCATGCTTTGTTTCCGCAGTAGCTGCACTTATAAATATGCTTGTATGCGTCACTCGCTTCATATTCTTTCACTGCCTTCTCTTTGTTTTCTACGTACTGCGTTCACAGTCAGTTCACGTGATTATGTGGGAGGCATGATGATATGAGATGCAACTCCACCTCCCACGGCCATCGAGCTGCATTCTATTGCAGTATATGGAGAAAAATAGGTTCCAGTTATGACCATTACACGTAGAATTTTGAAATGAAACCTGCCCAACTTTTGTAAGTAAGCTGTAAGGAATGAGCCTGCCAAATTTCAGCCTTCTACCTACATGGGAAGTTGGAGAATTAGTGATGAGTGAGTGAGTGAGGGCTCTGCCTTTTATTAGTATTGATATATATATATATATATATATATATATATATATATATATACACATATATATATATACACATATATATATATATACACATATATATATTTGTAGCTGGAGATCCACAAAGAGAGGAAATGAATCGCGTATCAAAAGTAGTTTTTTATTCCTGAACTTTCAACCCTTTCCAGGGGTCTTTATCAGAGGATAATGCTTAGACTTACAAGAATCAAAGGCAATATATAGCAAAAAATTTCGTGGGGGAGGTGGCTAAGTCAGTGTGGTTTAGAGAGGTATTGGGTGTAAAGTCTTGTTTATTATGAATATTTTCTTCTTCAGTTTGCATGTGCTGGATTTATGTCCAAGTGTCTGTTGATGGTGTTCACGGGATTTGGCCAGAACCCCCTCACTGTCCATTTTCACTAATAAGCGAATGAGGCCATGGGTGCGGCTATATATATATATATATATATATATATATATATATATATATATATATATATATATAAATAAAATCCAACTTCTGTCTGTATGTCTGTCCGCTTTTCATGAGAGAATTACTAAACGGATTTGTTTAGATCGATTTTTTTCTAGAATTTGCTTGAACATTCCGAGTTATTTTGTGACTTCTCTCATCATTCATTTTCTGAATTTCCCCTTGGGATTAATAAAGTTATCTATCTATCTACCTATCTACCTATCTATCTATCTATCTATCAGGCTAAGTATCATAGTTTGCTTGCTGTACCGATTTATTTGCGTGAATCCAAGAGAGATGCAGTGGGCCGGGAGCAGGGGCCTTCCTCACTTATACGTCCTCCTCAGAGAGTATCTTCCATCATCTTTAACAGATTTAGATTGGGTTATTTTTCTATAATTTGCTTGAACATTCCGGTTGATTTTGCGACTGAGAATCATAGTTCGCTTGCAGGAGCGATATATTCGCGCTAATCCGACACAGAGGCTGCAGGTCCAAGGGAGGGGCCTCCGTTCAAGTCGCTCTACCTCTCGCCACGTGTTAAAGTGCACCTTACCTCCGCTTAGCTAGCAATACCCGTTTGTTCAGTAGACATTATCATCTAGAGATTGTTAAGGAGTAACGTTTTGACGGTTTTGAGAGGGAGATCAGAGTTACGTGTGTTTTAGACGGCAGCTGCTGATTGCCGGAGATATCACAGCCACATGCTCTTCTGCCCCCGCACTCCCCTCCCCAGTCAGAGCTGATACCGTGCCAATGTCTATTGATTTTTAAAGTTTGTCCTGTTTCACTACTATGTGGGCGCAGCCGCAGGGACAGTTAGTAAAGAATTAGAAAATCCATTACAAGAAAAGTCACTTTGCTTACCTCATGTCCTATCCTTTAGTTTTTGTGCACTTCCTATTTAGTGATGTCCACCTCGGCAGTGACATTCATGTCTCTGGTGACTCTTCCTGTGAAGTCAGTAGAAACATTGGGAGAGCATGGGGGGTCATGAGATCGCTGGTAAGGGGTGTGTGGCGCTCCTGATATCTACAAAAGGACGAAGGTCCAAGTCTTTAGAGTCCTGGTGCTTCCTGTCTTGCTATATGGTTGTGAGACATGGACGCTATCCAGTGACCTGAGACGAAGACTGGACTCCTCTGGTAATGCGTCTCTCTGGAAAATCCTTTGGTACCGTTGGTTTGACTTTGAGTTGCTCATGGAGTCCCGAATGATGCACATGACCTGCATTATGAGGGAGCGTCGGTTACGGCACTACGGCCATGTGGCACGTTTCCCCGAGGGTGATCCGGCTCATAAGATCCTCATTGTTGGGGACCCGAGTGGCTGGACCAGGCCAAGGGGTCGCCCATATAACACCTGGCTGCAGCAGATAGAGGGTCATTTCTGGAGGGTAGGACTGAACCGCATGTCTGTCTGGGGGTGTTGCCAATTGGGATCCCGAGCTGTTTCGATGTGTAGTGGGTGTGGCAACGCGCTGTACCAGTGCCTGCTCCCCAACTTGACATGAATAGTAAGCTGTGACCACCAGAGGGTACTACCTTGCCCCCCAAACTCCAGATGCAGTTGCACCAATACTGTCCCAGATGCAAATACATTTTTTTTTATTATTCATAACTATCCGCCCCTCACAGCTCTTCCAGTTTAGTCGTTAAACAGAACAAACTTTAAAAACGAGTAAACAGGTATCACTAGCTAAGCGGATGCAAGTTACACTGCAAAACGCAGAGGCAGAGTTGACTCGAACAGAGGCTGGCGTGTGAGTGAGGAGGGCCCGGCCTGGCTCCCTACTCCTGACGTCACGCTTTTCACGGGTAGATTAATGGAAGGTATTATTAAGGTTTAAGTTTGAGCAACACGTAGCAAGAACAGGGGTTTTAATGAACACTTAACGTGGGTTCAATCGAGGGACGTCGTGTTTTACACACACACACGCTGGAATTCTATGAGGAGGTAGCCAAAGTATGTGATCAAAGTGGAGCAGATGATATTGATCTGGACTTTCAGAAAGCCCTTGATATGAGGTGCCACATGAGAGGCTGGGCATCAAATTAAAGGAAGCAGAAGGACTGGGTGGAGAGGAGTAGCAGGAGTGATTTGTGATAGAAGAGTATCTGCAAGAGTGAAGGTAGCAAGACCAGCCATACTGTATGGTTTGGAGACGGTGGTCCTGATGACAAGACAAGTGGCAGAGTCGGGTAGATGGAATTAGGAACGAGGATATTGTGACGATGCGGGTTCTCTTCCATGCTCTCATCGTCTATTCGGGAACCCTGAACCTAACACCGTCGATAATGTCACCGAGATGAGCTGACAGATAGGGACAAATCTCTCAAGGCCAGGGGATATATTCCATAAAGTGCTTTTATTTAAAGCAATAATCAAATCAAAAAATGCAAAAGTGCAGTGCTTCAAGTTCCATAAATAAATCCATAAAAACAAGTGTCCAGTGGGGTTAAAAAAAAACAACAATAACTAAATCCTTTAAAAGGTTCCTGAGGTTAAAAATGTAGAAGTCACTCCCTTGTTATTCTCTGGCCCACCTCCATCACTTTCTCCCCGGCTCACCATTACTCGCAGCCGCGGAGACCCAACAGCCACGAGCTCCTTCTGTCAACCTCCATCTTGGCCTCCAAACGGATGTCACTGCCAGACCAATGAGGTTGGCTCTCCTCTCGTGATCTTTCGCGCACCCGTAGTCGCTCCTCAGATCCAACGGGATGACATCTCTCCTGCTAGCCCCAGAGCGCATCGGCCAAACGCTCCTTAGTGGGGCCCCAGCTCGTGGCGTCTCCTTTATAGGTGGCCAGATCCTCTCACCTAGACTGACTATTCCCGACTTTTAACCTCATTTTTACTTGCTCGATCTCTCTTTTTTCCCCCTCTCTGGTGTACCTTCGTTTATATATACACATATACACCTCTGCCTCCGTGAGCACAGCGTCTTAATTACACACCGCAGGAAGCCAATGAGGCAAACAAGAACGACCGCACCCACACGTGCAGGTGCGACTCGCTCCAATCACCTCATTAACTCCCCGCAGTCGTGCAATCGTGCCCACGGAGAACGACACGGCCATACGGATTTTAAAAAACCTGACTTTTTTTCCAAGCCCCGGACCTGCTGTACCACAGATATCAGAGGGGCAACATGAGCACAACAGTTTGGTGACCATTTGGCAGAGGCCAGATTGAGATGGTTTGGGCACATGTGCACAGGAGAGATGAAGGGTACATCGGGGAAAAAGGAAGGCCAAAGAGGAGGACTGACTGAGTGGCGTCTCTTTACTTGTAAGACGTTTGGCTTAAAGTCTGTGCAACCCACCGGCTCTTGAGCCCTAATGCCGAGAGTGACGTGACGCAGATACTGTCACTTAACCAGAGGCAAATAAAATCAGAACCTGACACTGGAACATCAGGTAAAAGAAACCCAGCGGCGCTGAACTTGAGCTCTTCAGCCTGCTTCCTTTGTCACTATCTCACGATGTGGCATCTCTCGAGCAAGCTATAAATAAATATAATGGTACTGAAAAACCACAAAACTGCTCTCTTTCAGTGGTGTTTGAAGAAAATGGGGACGTTGCAGCAGCAGGCAGAAATCAAAGAGCAGTTCAAACAAGCGACCCTTCAACACGTCTGATATCGTTTGCTGCTCGCTTGTCTTTATGCTTTTGTACGTTTACAGCAGAGGCTCTGAAACTTTTTCTGTTAGGCCCTCCTTTGGAAGCATTTGAACATTCAGCATAACCCGT
The DNA here is from genome assembly GCF_016835505.1 of Polypterus senegalus. Taxonomy (NCBI): domain Eukaryota; kingdom Metazoa; phylum Chordata; class Cladistia; order Polypteriformes; family Polypteridae; genus Polypterus; species Polypterus senegalus. Next base: position 3,674,043 of record NC_053159.1, on the reverse strand, counting down.
ACAATTTAATATAATAAACAGACATTAGAAACAAATTGGGCCACATTTTGTTTTGTTAAATTGAAATAACATGAACAATAACTGCATGTTTCCTTTTTTTTAATGGTTACTTTGTGCAGGTAAAAATGCGGAACAGCCTTTATTCATTTCAACTCTCTCTTGTCACTAAACGGCTTGATTAGTCACTGTGTCTTCGTCTTCTTCTTTCGGCTGCTCCCGTTAGGGGTCGCCACAGCGAACCATCTGTCCGCATATGGATTGGGCAAAATTTTACACCGGATGCCCTTCCTGGCGTAAGCCTCCCCATTTATCCGGGCTTGGGACCGGCACAAAGAAACACTCTGGTTTGTGCATCCCCTGTGGCTGGGTTGGCTTGATTAGTCACTGTGTACGTTTTCAAAAATATTGAGCGAGAAAGAAATGTTTTAAAGATGAACGGCAGCCACCTTTGTTAGGAGGATAAACAGTGAGCACCGCCAGTGGTAAAATAAATAATTTGGATGCGGACATCAGTAGGCTTTGTACCCTCGGAAACAGGTTACCCAAACTATTGTAAAGCATTTCAGTCATTATTTACTTCTCTGATGCTGGATCTTTCTGATCATAAAATATTATTACGATAACCACAGACAAGGAGAAATCATCATTAATTGTAGAAATGCAGTATTTGAGGGTTCCTCTAGTGCAGGGGTCCTGGAGGGCCGCAGTGGCTGCAGGTTTTCATTCTAACCCTTTTCTTAATTAGTGACCTGCTTTTGCTGCTAATTAACTTTCATCCATCCATCCATCCATTTTCTAACCCGCTGAATCCGAATACAGGGTCACGGGGGTCTGCCGGAGCCAATCCCAGCCAACACAGGGCCAAGGCAGGAACCAATCCTGGGCAGGGTGCCAATCCACCGCAGGACACACACAAACACACCCACACACCAAGCACACACTAGGGCCAATTTAGAATCGCCAATCCACCTAACCAGCATGTCTTTGGATTGTGGGAGGAAACCCACGCAGACACGGGGAAGAACATGCAAACTCCACGCAGGGAGGACCCGGGAAGCGAACCCGGGTCTCCTAACTGCGAGGCAGCAGTTAAATCTTTTGATTTAATTTTAATTGACTTGCACTTGAAGACTCAGGCACCTTGATTGTTTCTTTTTCCTTAATTAGCTGCCAAACTATAATGAGATACAAAATGAGCCAAAACGTGAGCAGCAAATTGAGCCCATCACACAATATCGGAAATTACGGAAAGACGAAGGTCTCAGAAATGCTGATCTGCTCAGGTCCCCAGTGCTCTTAGAAAAGAGAAAATCAACAATTTCAGAAATGTCTGCTATGACACAATGAGAGCTCCGTTTGTGAGCAGTAAACCTCGGGCTCAGGGTGGAATCCGATGTCCCCTCAGTGAGCTGCTCCTCTTCAGGAGGGCTGAAATCTGCAGGTATTGCTGCATCGGCGGGCTCTATCCCCCACTGATACTGCGCACTGCCGTCTGGGGAAAAAATCCTCTCAGTGAAGAGAGACGGGGGACTCACCGTGATGTCTCTGGAGTCCCAGGTTTCAGCAAATGCACTTAGGATTTCTAAAGAATCTGCTTTTCTCCTGTCCCAAACCTCCAGCTTTCAAATAAATGCTCTGAGCTGGTGTGTCAGGTGAGGAAGGCGCTTGTCTTTGCCCTGAAGCTGTAGATTTAGGTCTTTCCGCTTTCCAAATAGATCACTGAAATACGCAACTTTTTGTTCTTTGTTCAGCATGCATGCATGCAATGTCATGTCTCCTCCTCCAAAAAACACGACTCAAAAACTCTTTGCTGCATTTTACTTTGGGGCAGCCACCTTTCTTTGCTATGAAATAACGCAGCAGGAATACTCGACTGCCATCTCCTCACGAAGAGCAGAGAAAAGCTGACCGTTCAGGGGTCTCGTTTCGATGAAGATGAGCACACTAGTAACGGTTCAAACCTCATGAAGCTCTTAGCTCTGTACTTCTCTGCCTGAGGACAAAAACAACAACATTTATTTCTGTAGCACATTTTCATACAAAAGAGTGTGGCACGCTGGTTCAGTGGGTATCGCTGCTGCCTTGCAGTTAGGAGACCCGGGTTCGCTTCCTTGGTCCTCCCTGTGTGGAGTTTGCATGTTCTCCCCGTGTCTGCGTGCGTCCAGTCCAAAGACATGCAGGTTAGGTGCATTGGCGATCCTAAATTGTCCCTACTGTGTGCTTGGTGTGTGTGTGTGTGTGTGCCCTGAGGTGGGCTGGCACCCTGCCCGGGGTTTGTTTCCTGCCTTGCGCCCTGTGTTGGCTGGGATTGGCTCCAGCAGACCCCCGTGACCCTGTAGTTAGGATATAGCGGGTTGGATAACGGATGGATGGATATTTTCATACAAAAGATGGAGCTCAAAGTGCTTTACAGGATGAAGGAAAAGAAAAAAATATATATAAAAATAAAATTAGGCAACACTAATTAATATAGAATACAAGTAAGGTCAGATGGCCAGGGAGGACAGAGAAAACTAAAGAAATCTCCATGAGGCTGGAGAATAAAAAAAAAAAAAAAAACAAGAAAATCTGCAGGAGGTCTGAGGCCACGAGACCACGAGACCACCTGACCAGCCTCCTCCAGGCATTCTGCCTAACGTTAATGATCTCAATCAGTCCTCATGGTTTTCAGGCTTCTCATGGAAGAACTTTATGATGATGGTCATGTGGACCTCTGGCCTTTAATCAATCAATGGAGAGGCATCACGGTGCTTTGATCAGGTGGTGGCGCAGATCACAGAAAACCGGAAAAAGAACAGCAGAGAAAGTAGAGGTGAGTACGGATTGTGGAGCCACCAAGAATGATAATGAGAATTAAATGCATACAGTGATCCCTCCTCGATTGTGGGGGTTGTGTTCAAGAACCCCCCGCGAAAGGTGAAAATCCGCGAAGTAGAAACCATATGTTTATATGGTTATTTTTATATATTTTAAGCCCTTATAAACTCTCCCAGACTCTTATTAACATGTCCCACACAGTTATACAGCATAAACCCTTTGTATTATCTTAGATATTAGGTAAGATTCATTGAAATTATGTATATAAACACACTGTTTATATACAGTAAAACCTAAATATTATTTTAAAGATATTGAGTGTCTCCGATATCACGTATTTTACAGCCATTATGATAGACAGGCCACCAGCAATAAATACGTACAATGCAATAAAAATAGCACACAGTAAATGTGTGTAGAGTGACACTAAACGTGCGTACATGTACTAAGTACTGTCAGTAGAAAATTAATTCTGGTTACTCGCCAACACACAATGACACGACGACTTGTCCAATAACAATGAGTTTAGTTTTACTGCACAACAAAGGAGAGCGTTACAGCCCTTAAAGGAGCCACTTCAGGCGATTATGTAGCACCGTCGTTGTTGTTCTTCTGGCAGTCTTCAATCCAAATCCCTAAAGCAGATTCCATCCAGACTACTGCCTTATTACATCCACTTACAACTCGTTTTGCACCCTGGTTAAAAGGACACTGTGGCCGTAGATCTTATATTCCTTTCCTACTTTCTAAATAAAAAGAATCATAGCCTCATTGATGCTGTAATGGCGTCCTACATTGGTGTAGCTGTTCCCTTCCTTCAGCATATCCAAAACGTTTACCTTTTCGGCAATCGTTAACATCTTCCATTGGCGCTTGGGCACGGCCCCTGAAGCAGTAGCAGGAGCAGATCGTTTTGGAGCCGCAATGAAGGGCTTGACTACACACAAAGATAAACACAAAAGAGCACAAAAGTGAACTCTCTACACAGTGAAACACGTCGATACTGAATGAGCGAGACGAGACTTCCTGGTTAACACTGCATTCAGCACGCAGGAACTTAACTGAGTGCTCTGATTGGTTAGCTTCTCAGTCAGGAGAACTTAACTGAGTGCTCTGATTGGTTAGCTTCTCAGTCATCCGCCAATAGCGTCCCTTGTATGAAATCAACTGGGCAAACCAACTGAGGAAGCATGTACAGGAAGTAAAAAGACTCATTGTCCGCAGAAACCCGTGAAGTAGCGAAAAATCCGCGTTATATATTTAGTTATGCTTACATATAAAATTCGCGATAGAGTGAAGCCGCGAAAGTCGAAGCGGGATATAGCGAGGGATTACTGTATACAGAACGTCATGGAGGCTCATGGATGACGCCGTTCATTTTCGGAATCCTGGTTGCTGACTGTGTGGGTTTTGCTCCAAAGACTCGGGTTTTCCTTCTCAAAGCCCAGAGGTGTGCAAGTCAGGGTTAGCAGTTCTCCATTTGTCCAGTGTGTGTATGTGTTGTCAAAAATGAGACAGTTAGGGCCCTCACAGTTAATTAGTATTTTCAAAAAAGGATACTTTTCATTATCATGTTATAATCCTATTCAAAATAATCTGCTTTGGAAAGTCTAAAAGTCACATAATATTAAATTAGGAAGAGATATTCAGAAAGAACGCAGACTGAGCTGCCCTTAGCCGTGGCATATGCTGCAGAGCTGTTAAAACTTGCGTATCGCGCCACTCCAGTTTGTCCTTAAAATCGGAGATAACACACTTAATGAGCCTATTATGCACTATTTAGAGTATATCAGCAGCCAAGTACAAAGCCAGGCAGAGGAAACAATATTGTTATCAGCTTTCCGGTCAGCCTGTTTGGGAGTGTGTGTGACCGTCCCTGCCATTGTGTTGTGCTGCTGCTGCAGTCAGACGTTAAACACAGAGCCCACTGCTCCTGTGCCAGGCGGTCTCTCCTCGCGCTCACACTGACGGAGGCTCTCTGCCTGTGCGCTGATAAGGATGTTTGCGCTCCGATTACAACGACCGGGCCTTGTCCTCAAAGTCTTTTTATAGTAATTACTGTTTGACATTACAGATCAAGTCCTATCAAATGCCATGTTGAGTTCCTGTTTGTTTTACTAAGGTACAATGCGTGTGAAAAATGAAAAATAAAAAAGTATTCACCTCCTTGGAAGTTTTCACTTTTTATTGGTATACAACATTGAATCGCTGGGGTTCACTTTGGCTTTTTTTGGCACGGATCAAACAGATCTCTGCAAGGTGCTCTAAATAAATGACAAATTTAAAACACAAAACAAGTGGCCTTCTACTTGTAAGCAGGGCTGTGGAGACAATTTTGGGTAAAAATGTACCGACTCCTAATAAATTTAAATTGTAATAAAAAAACAATAAAGCAAGTTCAAATGTCCCATTTCACAAACAATAGTCCTAATGAAGTCCTCCTCTGATGTAAGAACAAAGCCCAGTGCATAGTTGTGTTACTACTAGCGTGAAGTTCAGCTGAGCTATTATACAACCTGACATTCACTTATTGTAATCTGGATTATGGTACGTTACAAAAAGGGTTTTCATTTGATTTCAGATCTAATGTGTCTAACAAGTTGATTTGAGTGTAAACAAGTGTAATGGTGGAGGTGGAGGTGTGTGCTACGGCCTGATGTGTGTTCAGGGGTTTAAACTGGCCAATACAGTAGAGAGTCCGCGTCCTAGCCGGTAGTTCTGTGGTTAAATGACGTGGATGTTGCCTTCCTTCAGTCAACATGGAAAATACATCAGCGTATTAAATACAGAGGAGTCGGAGTCAGAAGTACCAGAAACTAAGGAGTCAGAGTCGAAGAATTTATCTACCGATTCCACAGCCCTACTTGTAAGTACAGTGTGTCACAAACTTGACAAAGAGCCGTAGCAAGGTTTGGGGCAGCCATCCATATGTTATTTCCTGCCTGCAAAATTGAATAAATCGATAGCACTGATGTGCACTGTGACAGTTTAGGGCTTTGTCGTCCCCTTGAACCCTCAGACTATACGTCAGACACCAGGTAAAAGTCCAATAATAATATTTATTATTATAAATAAGTGTACAAAGCACCTCCACCTCCCCTATACTTCAATAAACACTCAATCAATAATCCTCCACTCTCCCAGACGCGTTGCCACCCTTCCACCCAGCTCAGCTCACCCGTCTGGGATTTCCCAGAGTCCTTTATAGTCCATGACCCGGAAGTGCTTCTGAACCCCTCAGTCCATGTGATTTCCTAGCACTTCCGGGTCAGATCAAAACTCTTCTTTTTCATCCCGGAAGCACGTTTTTTTCCTCTGTGCATGTGACTAGGACCTACTTCCGGGTTATAGGGCAAATGTAAGTCTTTGAGCCTCCCTGCAGTGTCCCCTTGCGGCCCCCATGGTATCCAGCAGGGCTGTGAAGGAAAACTCCAATATCCATGATGCCCTGCTGGAATTCGGGGCACCTCCATGCTGCCGGAAGGGCTCCATCTAGCGGCGTGGGGGTATTGGCCGGGATGACCGGCCGGCCATAGTTCACAGCACTAATCGGGGTCTAAAACAGAACTGAGGGGGACAGAGGAAAGGTGGTGGCTTTTAAAGGCCAGTATAGGAGGTGACCTCAAAGGGGATGAAAGCGGAATGGTCTTCATCCATAGGCTCGGACCCGGAAGTGACATCAGTGGGGCCGGAACTGGAAGTGTCTTCATCCATAGGCTTTGACCCAGAAGCGACGTCACAGGGGTTGGAACTGAAAGGGTCTTAATCCATGGGCTCAGACCCAGAAAGGACATCAGAGGAGTCAGAACCAGAAGGGTCTTCATCCATAGGCTTGAACCTGGAAAGGACATCAGAGGGGCCAGAACTGGAAGGGTCTTCATCCATGGGCTCGGACCTGGAAGTGACGTAAAAGGGATCGGAACCAGAAAGGGTCTTCATCCATAGGCTCTGGGCCGGAACTGGAAGGATCTTCATGCATAGGCTTGGAACCGGAAGCGATGTCATAGGGGTCGGAACCGGAATTGACGTCATCAGGACCTGGCGGAATTTCCCGTGAACGGTCTGCAGAAGAGCGAGAAAAACAGTCAGTGCACTCTGCCACATTTCCTCATTCAAGCCTTTTAGCTGCGTGTGTGACAAGTGCTACGAAAACGTTTAGCCCCCTCCATGAGGTTACATGATAATCTGCTCCATCTTCATAAGGGAAGATCACAGCGATAGGCCATTTTTGTACTAGAGAAATGTAGAGAAGGGGATGTTTATCAGACCGAAATTCTCAGCATAGCATTATTGAGTTGTATGAAATAAAATGCAAAAAAAAAAATGGGATGTGCAAAAGTTTGGACACCCTTTTAATTGCATTCATTTGAAGACCTGTAGTCATTTAATGCCGACAGGCTGCAACACAGAATTGCTTTGATGAGCTCATTTGACCTTAAACTACAAAGACAGATGCAACCAATCATGAAAACGGTTATTTAACATCGGTAATGGGTAGTTGTGCTTGTCCTTGGTTCTCTCATAGAGAGTGGCAACGTCTAAAGAACTCTCTATTGACCTAAAAACGAAGAGAATTTATCGTTCTGAGTTAGGAGAAGGGCACAAGAACTGATCACAAAGGTCCAGACTGTAGAAGTGTAGTCAGGAACAGTCCTTGTGAAGGAAAGATGTGGTAGGCCATGAAAAATATCTGAAAACTGTGGAAGAAAATAATTTGAAATAGACCCCCCCTTCGCCGGAATGCTCCGATTTAAGCAATAAAACACAGGCAGGAGAAAGCGTCAATCGTTATTCTTTATCTAAGTCTCCGAAGAGGTAACAAGTGTATTACATGTTAGCCACATGCTACAAAGAAAAAAGTGTCCTCTGCGCTATATTTATAATAATAACAATAATAATTCTTTGCATTTATACCACGGGTGGGCAGATTCAGTCCTGGGGGGCCGCAGTGGTTGCAGGTTTTTGTTCCAACTGAGTTGCTTAATTAAAAACCAATCCTCGTCAATTCTTTCATTTCATGGCTTGTTCGTGCTTTACTTCTACCATGTCAGGTCATTCTTATATTCTAGATTTTTTTTCCTTTCTAAGGATATCATCCAAATGATTTGAAGCCTAAAACAGACGAGTAATTCTCAGTGCTTCACTTTTTTCTCTTCACTGTCCTTCCAAGTATTTAATTAAACCCAATAGTGCATGATAAATACACAGGGGTGTAAATGGAGAAATGCTGGTTTCTTTAGTCATTTGCATGTTATTGCTAATTAGGAGCCATGAAACACAAGAGACTACAGCTGTTTAAGTTTAAAATAAGCAGTAAGGGTTCAAAATGTTAACGAGCGAGACCACCAAAGTGAAGCTGAAGTGTCACTTGAGCAATAAGGGCTTCTGATTAAGCAATTGGGTTGGAGCAAAAACCTGCAGCCACTGCGGCCCTCCAGGACTGAATATAATCCATCGATAAGGTCATTATTCTTTAAAAGGAATTCATTACATAATCTGAAAACTTTTGACATGATTGGTTACACCCATTGCTAACGGGACTCGGCAGGTGTTGATACCTTAGATGACCACAATTTGATTGATTGTTTAGGATGTACGTGACTTTTTGAATGTATATTTTTCATTCTTATGCTTATTTTGGGAGATGTGTGAACTTCACCACATACATTTTGTTTTCCAAAAAAGTAAAGAACAATGGGCTGATTAATTTTATGATCCAGCTTGGTCCAAAAAAACAGAAAGCTTAGTACTATAGCAGGATGTTTATGCCATAAATATAACCTTTTCTCTTAAGGGGTTATGTAAAATAACAAGAAATACATTTATCATAGTGAATAATAAAATAACAGCGTCCGCTTTTAAGCGTAAGCTCAGAAGGATGTGAGACTCGGACACATGCCTGGTGCACACTGGAGCAGACGTTCAAATTCAACTCTTACAAAGACACAGCCGAAGGCGGGTTAGAGTGGTCACAGACAAACCAGAGACCACCACCTTCAGAGAGCTACAAGAGCATCTGGCTGCTGATGGCGTCATTGTGTGTCGTTCAGCACACTTTACACCGGGAACAGCTCGGTGAAAGGGTGAGGCGCAAAACAGCAACAACATGTATTTCTATCACACGCTTTCATACAAATGGTAGAGCTCAAAAGTGCTTGAGGGATGAAGGAAAAAAAAATTAGAGAAAATATAACAAATAAAATTAGGCAATAGTAATTAACATGTGGCACGGTGGCGCAGTGGGTAGGGCTGCTGCCTCGCAGTAAGGAGGCCTGGGCTCACTTCCCGGGTCCTCCCTGCGTGGAGTTTGCATGTTCTCCCCGTGTCTGTGTGGGTTTCCTACCACAGTCCAAAGACATGCAGGTTTGGGTGCATTGGCGATCCTAAATTGTCTCTAGTGGGTGCTTGGTGTGCGGGTGTGTATGTGTGTGTGCCCTGCAGTGGGCTGGCACCCTGCCCGAGGTTTGTTTTCCTGCCTTGCGCCTGTGCTGGCTCCAGCAGACCCACGTGACCCTCTAGTTAGGATATAGCGGGTTGGATAATGACTGACTGACTAATTAACATAGATTAAAATTAAGGTCCGATGGCCAGGAGGACAGAAAAAAACAAAAACTCCAGACGGCTGGAGAAAAGAAAACAAAATCTGCAGGGGTTCTGAAGGCCACGAGACCACCAGGCCCCCACTGGGCATTCTACCGAACATCGGTGATCTCAGTCAGTCCTCATGGTTTTCAGGCTTCATGTGGAAGAATAAGACGATGAGGGTCATGTGGACCTCTGGTCTTCAGTCCACCAATGGAGGGACAGCACGGCGTGTTGACTTCTACAGAGTAGTGAATTGAGGCTCTGAACATGTCTAGAAATGGGAGATTTCAGGTTTTGACTCTTAAGAAATTTGCCAGCCATTTCTGAAAACATTTTGTCGTCATGGGTTATCAAGTGCAGACTGATGGGCAAAAATGGCAAATTTATCGAATTTAAAATTCCGTCAACCACACAATAAAGGGGTGTGAAGACTTTCTGAATGCACCCCGTGTTTATTTAAAGGCACTTGCTCAAGTTCTGGGCTGTGCGCTGCGTCCCGTCATGTTGTTTTCGGCTACTCGATCTCCAAGGATGTCTGCAAGTCACAATATTTAGGACTGCAAGTTGGAATAGTGGATTTTACTCGTCGTGTTTGCAGAATATCTTCGGCACCATCCAGCTGAATCAACTGTAAAGACCAGACGAGGAGATGCGCACCTTGTGATCTACAATCTCTTACTGTACAGTACGTGCGGATGTTGGAAGGCCTGTCCAAACTCTGCTCACCTAGCCTGGATTATCTCGTGTTGACATTTCTCTGCCGCCTCAATGTCATCTGTGCTCCTTTATTTTGACAGCTGTACTCCTTCGGCCACACGCTTAATGCTCAGCAATCTTTGTAGCTTCACCTGAAAGTATGAAAACATTCACTGGAAAGCCAGTCACCGTAATTTAAAAAGGTGCCACCAGAATATTTGTACGCACGTTCCCTTTTCCTCTATGAGGAAGTAACACCCTAATGTGGCGCCACCTCTGTTTTTTTTGGTTTCCTTTGTATAATCAGAATCTAAACGGCGTCCTTCTGAATGAGAAAACTTTCAATTGCTGATCAGTTGGTGCTGAACTGCGGGTTAGGAACCTCGTATGTGGACTCCACTCGGGGATTTATGTGCGACTCCTGTCTGATTTTTAAATCATGTGTGGACGGACTCGCTCTTACCAGATCAATGTTTACATCCAACCCATACACCAAATTTAGCAATTTGGCTGCATTGTTTAATTCAGGGGATGGAGAGCCTTACAAAAATTCCAGCTATGGCCTTATCAAAGCAGCAATTTAGGTGAAAACGGCCTTTAAGGAGACCCTGGAACACAGCGAGGACGCAACTTCAGGGCCCACTCAGCAGAGGCTGGAAGTCAGCAGCAGCTGTTAAGGAGACGCGAGAGAAATCCCTGAAACGTCGGAGGGCCTAACGCACAAGTCCCAATCCAGAACAGCGCCTTCGCTGAACTTGTATTGCGCCCCTTTTTGAATCTCGACGACAGGTGTGAGGCTCTCTCCGTTTTAATTCAGCAAATGTTCAACACATTTTGGCTTTTGATCAAACTTTCCACATGAAGTGAAATTACCTTCCTGAACTCAGAAATGTTTTTTTGTTTATTTTTTAGAAAAATTGGCCTCTAGAGATACACAGCATGGCGTTTTTCTTCACTTCTTGCACCTCATTATTAACTGGTGGCTGGTTAAGAAAACAGGGGACAATTAAAACCCAAATGCAGCAGTTTGAAACAAAAATGGGCAATTCAGGATCCTGAGTCATAAAAACAAGTAAACTAAAACTAAGCACCAAAAAACAAATAATATTGTAGTAGGTGTACTACCTGCATAAGACAAGTCAAAGTTTAAAAATTCATCATAGACCTCAGCGTTAATGTTTGCAGTGCACAATGCAATGCCTCTGTCTCCATTTTATGCTGTTTAGTATGGGATTTGTAAAAGCAGAGTTGAAGTTTGTGATGAGCCACCTGTTGGAATGATAGAGACATGCCTGCCAGGCAGACACACAGATAAACACACTGACACTTGTCATTTTATTAGTATAGACTAGCAAAATACCCGTGCTGCGCAGCGGCGAAGTACTGCCTTAAAATTTTTATTAAGAAGAAAATTAAACCTTTTTAAACTGAGGGAAAATATATAATAATTATCTGTTAAGGATCTCTTTGTAAACCACATTGTGAGTTCGGCCCTCCGGTTGTAATCTGACCAAGCTGTGCGCTGAGCTTACTCTTGAGCATGTAACGTACAGTCGGCCATGTGAACAGTAATCTTGTCTCAGATCTCACAGCTTGGATTGCTGCTGTCATAATCAGTTGGAGTTTCATGGTTTGTTTCAATGACGACAGTATTTGTAGGACTTGTGTTGAAGTGACATTCGGCATCTGTCAAACGTAAGTATACAACCGGTTTCATCGATAAAATCACATCCAGCTTTTGAGAGTTTAAACATTCATAAACATCAAAGTGTCCACTACTGAAATCATCACCTGTCAATCTAAGATGTTTAAGAGGCATTGGCGGTTGTCGAAAGGTGTAAAATATTTGGCCATTTCGGTACACTTGAAAGCGACAACCGAACAATTCAGCGGCAGCCATCAACTCACATGCAGATCCATAGGTGAAGGGCTTAAGCATTTCACTCTTCTAGTGCTCCTGTGTAGTCTAATTATCAGGGAAGCCGCCTACCAAATTTCGTGAAGATGGAGCCATGAATAAGAAAGTTCAACATGGCGGACATTGTTGACCGTTATGACCGTTACGCGTAGAATTTTGAAATGAAACCTGCCTAACTTTTGTAAGTAAGCTGTAAGAAATGAGCCTGCCAAATTCCAGCCTTCTACCTACACAGGAAGTTGGAGAATTAGTGACGTTAGAAAGTTCAATATGGCGGCCGACAGTGTCGTCACACCACCGAAATAAGTACGTACATCGATTTTGGTTAGCGCAGAGAAGCCACCTACCAAATTTCGTGAAGATGGGGTCAGCCTTCTACATACACGGGACGTTGGAAAATTAGTGACGTTGGAAAGTTCAATATGGCGGCCGACAGTGGCGTCATACCATCGAAATAAGTACGTGCAGGACAGCCGCCTACCAAATTTCGTGAAGATGGGGCCATAAATAAGAAAGTTCAACATGGTGGACGTTGTCGACCGTTATGACCGTTACGTGTAGAATTTCAAAATGAAACCTGCTTAACTTTTGTAAGTAAGCTGTAAGGAATAAGCCTGACAAATTTCAGCCTTCTACCTACACGGGAAGTTGGAGAATTAGTGACGAGTGAGTGAGTGAGTGAGTCAGTGACGAGTGAGTGACGAGTGAGTGATGAGTGAGTGAGTGAGTGATGAGTGAGTGAGTGAGTCAATGAGGGCTTTGCCTTTTATTAGTATAGATCTAACTGGACTACTCATCTAAGACAGAAACCTAGAATCTAAGGTAGAAACCTAAATAATCAACGTAGACCTCAGTGTTAATGTTTGCAGTGCACCATGCAATGTGTGTGTCTGTATTATATGACATTTCGTATGGGATTCATAAAAGCAGTATTAATATTGATGTGCCATCTGTTGGAATGACAAATGCAGTGGACTTTATCACTACAAATGTTTGTGATGCTCCATCTGCAGGAATGACAAATGTAATGTATATGTTTCTTTCTGATACATGCCATTTGGTATGTGATTCGTAAAAACACTGCTGGAAGAAAATCTGCTGGAATGACAAATTCAAATGTCTCTGTTATATGCCTTCTGATATGGGATATTGTTAAAGCAGTGTTAATATTTATGAGCGAGTGGTAGCTTTGATCATATGATGGCGGTACAGCACATCTGTTACCAAAACCAGCACGGCACACGTCACATGACAGCTTTCTCAAAATGCCGTCTAAGGGCTACCTGACCTCCCACTGCTTCCTGAGGTGGATTTCTTTGGGAAACCTTCAAAGTTTGAGAAATGTTAACAACTAACAACAATCTACATAGTGACTAAATATGTTTAGCCAAAACAGTAGACTGGCTTAGCTAAAGTTAAAATTATAAAACAGGATTTTCTAATGGCCAAATATAACTAAAACAATTGTTCAGCCTTACCTATGAAATGTCATCCCCCGGGATCTGCTTTGGAGCGTCCAGCGGTTTGTACAATCCCAAGCAGCACATTATCCATTATTTCACTCCACAGCAGTGCCATTTGCATTATCGCGGGCGACGTTGACGTACGATGCTGCTGGTCATGCGGCGTCTAGTAATTCTATGTCTATGTGCTCCCATCTACACTCCACACCCTGAACCACCATTACTTTTAGTTTGATGCCCAACCTCTCACGTGGCACCTCATCAAATGCTTTCTTAAAGTCAAGATAAATAATATCATCTGCTCCACTTTGATCATATCCTTTTGTTGCCTCCTCATAGAATTCCTAAAGGTGTTGTTACTGTGTTAGCCATTATGGATGTAGTGAGAAGTCAAGTAAAATGACACGTTTTATTGGCTAACTAGAAAGATTACAATATGCAGGGCTTTCGAGGCAACTCAGGCCCCTTCTTCAGGCGAGATGTCATCAATTATAAACAATTACAAAGCAATTACATAATTCCATGTTGCCTGAAGAAGGGGCCTGAGTTGCCTCGAAAGCCCTG